>NC_086378.1:7036752-7340089 GCF_036588685.1 Mytilus trossulus
AAATAAGAGTCTGTTGTGTGCTCCATAATAAGAGTCTGTTGTGTGCTCCATAATAAAAGTAAATTGTGTGCTCCACAATAAGAGTCTAATGTGTGCTCCATAATGAGAGTCTGTTGTGTGCTCCATAAAAAGAGTCTATTGTGTGCTCCATAATAAGAGTCTGTCAGGTGCTCAATAATAAGAGTCTGTTGTGTGCTCCATAATAAAAGTCTGTTGGGTGCTCAATAATAAGAGTAGGTTGTGAACTCCATAATAAGAGTCTAATGTGTGCTCCATAATAAGAGTATGTTGTGAACTCCATTATAAGAGTCTGTTGTGTGCTCCATAATAAGAGTCTGTTGTGTGCTCCATAATAAGAGTCTGTTGTGTGCTCCATAATAAGAGTCTGTTGTGTGCTCCACAATAAGAGTCTAATGTGAACTCCATAATAAGAGTCTGGTGTGTGCTCCATAATAAAAGTCTGTTGTGTGCTCCATAATAAGAGTCTGTTGTGTGCTCCATAATAAAAGTCTGTTGAGTGCTCAATAATAAGAGTCTAATGTGTGCTCCATAATAAAAGTCTGTTGTGAACTCCATTATAAGAGTCTGTTGTGTGCTCCATAATAAGAGTATGTTGTGAACTCCATTATAAGAGTCTGTTGTGTGCTCCACAATAAGAGTCTGTTGTGTGCTCCATAATAAGAGTCTGTTGTGTGCCCCATAATAAGAGTCTGTTGTGTGCTCCACAATAAGAGTATGTTGTGAACTCCATAATAAGAGTATGTTGTGTGCTCCATAATAAGAGTCTATTGTGTGCTCCATAATAAAAGTCTGTTGTGTGCTCTATAATAAGAGTCTGTTGTGTGCTCTATAATAAGAGTCTATTGTGTGCTCTATAATAAGAGTCTGTTGTGAGCTCCACAATAAGAGTCTGGTGTGTGCTCCATAATAAGAGTCTGTTGTGTGCTCCATAATAAGAGTCTATTGTGTGCTCCATAATAAGAGTCTGTTGTGTGCTCCACAATAAGAGTCTATTGTGTGCTCCATAATAAGAGTCTATTGTGTGCTCTATAATAAGAGTCT
This sequence comes from Mytilus trossulus, assembly GCF_036588685.1. Classification (NCBI taxonomy): domain Eukaryota; kingdom Metazoa; phylum Mollusca; class Bivalvia; order Mytilida; family Mytilidae; genus Mytilus; species Mytilus trossulus. The sequence goes on from NC_086378.1 coordinate 7,037,815, forward strand.
GTTGTGTGCTCAACAATAAGAGTCTGGTGTGTGCTCCATAATAAGAGTCTGTTGTGTGCTCCATAATAAGAGTCTATTGTGTGCTGCATAATAAGAGTCTGTTGTGTGCTCCATAATAAGAGTCTGTTGTGTGCTCCATAATAAAAGTCTGGTGTGTGCTCCACAATAAGAGTCTGGTGTGTGCTCCTAATAAGAGTCTATTGTGTGCTCTATAATAAGAGTCTGTTGTGTGCTCTATAATAAGAGTCTATTGTGTGCTCCATAATAAGAGTCTGTTGTGTGCTCTATAATAAGAGTCTATTGTGTGCTCCATAATAAGAGTCTATTGTGTGCTCCACAATAAGAGTCTGGTGTGTGCTCTATAATAAGAGTCTATTGTGTGCTCCATAATAAGAGTCTATTGTGTGCTCCACAATAAGAGTCTGTTGTGTGCTCCATAATAAGAGTCTGTTGTGTGCTCTATAATAAGAGTCTATTGTGTGCTCTATAATAAGAGTCTATTGTGTGCTCCATAATAAGAGACTATTGTGTGCTCCATAATAAAAGTCTGGTGTGTGCTCCACAATAAGAGACTGGTGAGTGCTCCATAATAAGAGTCTGTTGTGTGCTCTATAATAAGAGTCTGGTGTGTGCTCTATAATAAGAGTCTATTGTGTGCTCTATAATAAGAGTCTATTGTGTGCTCTATAATAAGAGTCTGGTGTGTGCTCCATAATAAGAGTCTGTTGTGTGCTCAATAATAAGAGTCTGGTGTGTGCTCTATAATAAGAGTCTGTTGTGTGCTCTATAATAAGAGTCTAATGTGTGCTATATAATAAGAGTCTGTTGTGTGCTATATAATAAGAGTCTGTTGTGTGCTCCATAATAAGAGTCTGTTGTGTGCTCAATAATAAGAGTCTGGTGTGTGCTCAATAATAAGAGTCTGTTGTGTGCTCTATAATAAGAGTCTGGTGTGTGCTCTATAATAAGAGTCTGTTGTGTGCTCCATAATAAGAGTCTGTTGTGTGCTCTATAATAAGAGTCTGGTGTGTGCTCTATAATAAGAGTCTGTTGTGTGCTCTATAATAAGAGTCTAATGTGTGCTATATAATAAGAGTCTGTTGTGTGCTCTATAATAAGAGTCTATTGTGTGCTCTATAATAAGAGTCTATTGTGTGCTCCATAATAAGAGTCTGTTGTGTGCTCAATAATAAGAGTCTGTTGTGTGCCCCATAATAAGAGTCTGTTGTGTGCTCCATAATAAGAGTATGTTGTGTGCTCCATAATAAGAGTATGTTGTGTGCTCCATAATAAGAGTCTATTGTGTGCTCTATAATAAGAGTCTATTGTGTGCTCCATAATAAGAGTCTAATGTGTGCTCCATTATAAGTGTCTGTTGTGTGCTCCATAATAAGAGTCTGTTGTGTGCTCCATAATAAGAGTATGTTGTGTGCTCCATAATAAGAGTATGTTGTGTGCTCCATAATAAGAGTCTATTGTGTGCTCTATAATAAGAGTCTATTGTGTGCTCCATAATAAGAGTCTAATGTGTGCTTCACAATAAGAGTCTGTTGTGTGCTCCATAATAAGAGTCTGTTGTGTGCTCCACAATAAGAGTCTGTTGTGTGCTCCATAATAAGAGTCTAATGTGTGCTCCACAATAAGAGTCTGTTGTGTGCTCCATAATAAGAGTCTGTTGTGTGCTCCACAATAAGAGTCTATTGTGTGCTCTATAATAAGAGTCTAATGTGTGCTCCATAATAAGAGTCTGGTGTGTGCTCCATAATAAGAGTCTATTGTGTGCTCCACAATAAGAGTCTATTGTGTGCTCTATAATAAGAGTCTAATGTGTGCTCCATAATAAGAGTCTGGTGTGTGCTCCATAATAAGAGTCTATTGTGTGCTCTATAATAAGAGTCTATTGTGTGCTCCATAATAAGAGTCTAATGTGTGCTCCACAATAAGAGTCTGTTGTGTGCTCCATAATAAGAGTCTGTTGTGTGCACCATAATAAGAGTCTGTTGTGAACTCCATAATAAGAGTCTGTTGTGTGCCCTATAATAAGAGTCTATTGTGTGCTCCATAATAAGAGTATGTTGTGAACTCCATTATAAGAGTCTGTTGTGTGCTCAATAATAAGAGTCTGTTGTGTGCTCCATAATAAGAGTCTGGTGTGTGCTCTATAATAAGAGTCTGTTGTGTGCTCCATAATAAGTGTCTGTTGTGTGCTCCATAATAAGAGTATGTTGTGTGCTCCATAATAAAAATCTGTTGTGTGCTCAATAATAAGAGTATGTTGTGAACTCCATAATAAGAGTCTGTTGTATGCTCTATAATAAGAGTCTATTGTGTGCTCCACAATAAGAGTCTAATGTGTGCTCGATAATAAGAGTCTATTGTGAACTCCATAATAAGAATCTAATGTGTGCTCCATAATAAGAGTATGTTGTGAACTCCATAATAAGAGTCTGTTGTGTGCCCCATAATAAGAGTCTGTTGTGTGCTCCACAATAAGAGTATGTTGTGAACTCCATAATAAGAGTATGTTGTGTGCTCCATAATAAGAGTCTATTGTGTGCTCCATAATAAAAGTCTGTTGTGTGCTCTATAATAAGAGTCTGTTGTGTGCTCTATAATAAGAGTCTATTGTGTGCTCTATAATAAGAGTCTGTTGTGAGCTCCACAATAAGAGTCTGGTGTGTGCTCCATAATAAGAGTCTGTTGTGTGCTCCATAATAAGAGTCTATTGTGTGCTCCACAATAAGAGTCTGTTGTGTGCTCCATTATAAGAGTCTGTTGTGTGCTCCACAATAAGAGTCTGTTGTGTGCTCCATAATATGAGTCTATTGTGTGCTCTATAATAAGAGTCTATTGTGTGCTCCACAATAAGAGTCTGTTGTGTGCTCCATAATAAGAGTCTGTTGTGTGCTCCACAATAAGAGTCTGTTGTGTGCTCCATAATATGAGTCTATTGTGTGCTCTATAATAAGAGTCTATTGTGTGCTCCACAATAAGAGTCTGTTGTGTGCTCCATAATAAGAGTCTGTTGTGTGCTCTATAATATGAGTCTGTTGTGTGCTCCATAATAAGAGTCTGTTGTGTGCTCCATAATAAGAGTCTGTTGTGTGCTCCACAATAAGAGTCTGTTGTGTGCTCCATAATATGAGTCTATTGTGTGCTCTATAATAAGAGTCTATTGTGTGCTCCACAATAAGAGTCTGTTGTGTGCTCCATAATAAGAGTCTGTTGTGTGCTCTATAATAAGAGTCTATTGTGTGCTCTATAATAAGAGTCTATTGTGTGCTCTATAATAAGAGTCTGTTGTGTGCTCCACAATAAGAGTCTGATGTGTGCTCCATAATAAGAGTCTGTTGTGTGCTCCACAATAAGAGTCTATTGTGTGCTCCATAATAAGAGTCTATTGTGTGCTCTATAATAAGAGTCTGTTGTGTGCTCAACAATAAGAGTCTGGTGTGTGCTCCATAATAAGAGTCTGTTGTGTGCTCCATAATAAGAGTCTATTGTGTGCTCCATAATAAGAGTCTGTTGTGTGCTCCACAATAAGAGTCTATTGTGTGCTCCATAATAAGAGTCTATTGTGTGCTCTATAATAAGAATCTGTTGTGTGCTCAACAATAAGAGTCTGGTGTGTGCTCCATAATAAGAGTCTGTTGTGTGCTCCATAATAAGAGTCTATTGTGTGCTGCATAATAAGAGTCTGTTGTGTGCTCCATAATAAGAGTCTGTTGTGTGCTCAATAATAAGAGTCTATTGTGTGCTCCATAATAAGAGTCTGGTGTGTGCTCTATTATAAGAGTCTATTGTGTGCTCCACAATAAGAGTCTAATATGTGCTCCATAATAAGAGTCTGTTGTGTGCTCCATAATAAAAGTCTGGTGTGTGCTCTATAATTAGAGTCTATTGTGTGCTCCACAATGAGAGTCTAATGTGTGCTCCATAATAAAAGTCTGTTGTGTGCTCAATAATAAGAGTATGTTGTGAACTTCATAATAAGAGTCTGTTGTGTGCTCCATAATAAGAGTCTGGTGTGTGCTCTAGAGTCTATTGTGTGCTCCACAATAAGAGTCTAATGTGTACTCCATAATAAAAGTCTGTTGGGTGCTCAATAATAAGAGTATGTTGTGTGCTCCATAATAAGAGTCTAATGTGTGCTCCATAATAAAACCGACCGTGCAAGGGCTGTATAGCCAGTCAAGGTCGTTAAAAACTTCCATTTGTTGTCCATAATAAAAGTCTATTGTGTGCTCCACAATAAGAGTCTAATGTGTGCTCCATAATAAAAGTCTATTGTGTGCTCCACAATAAGAGTATGTTGTGTGCTCCATAATAAAAGTCTGTTGTGTGCTCAAAAATAAGAGTCTGTTGTGTGCTCCATAATAAGAGTCTGTTGTGTGCTCCATAATAAAAGTAAATTGTGTGCTCCACAATAAGAGTCTAATGTGTGCTCCATAATGAGAGTCTGTTGTGTGCTCCATAAAAAGAGTCTATTGTGTGCTCCATAATAAGAGTCTGTCAGGTGCTCAATAATAAGAGTCTGTTGTGTGCTCCATAATAAAAGTCTGTTGGGTGCTCAATAATAAGAGTAGGTTGTGAACTCCATAATAAGAGTCTAATGTGTGCTCCATAATAAGAGTATGTTGTGAACTCCATTATAAGAGTCTGTTGTGTGCTCCATAATAAGAGTCTGTTGTGTGCTCCATAATAAGAGTCTGTTGTGTGCTCCATAATAAGAGTCTGTTGTGTGCTCCACAATAAGAGTCTAATGTGAACTCCATAATAAGAGTCTGGTGTGTGCTCCATAATAAAAGTCTGTTGTGTGCTCCATAATAAGAGTCTGTTGTGTGCTCCATAATAAAAGTCTGTTGAGTGCTCAATAATAAGAGTCTAATGTGTGCTCCATAATAAAAGTCTGTTGTGAACTCCATTATAAGAGTCTGTTGTGTGCTCCACAATAAGAGTCTGTTGTGTGCTCCATAATAAGAGTCTGTTGTGTGCCCCATAATAAGAGTCTGTTGTGTGCTCCACAATAAGAGTATGTTGTGAACTCCATAATAAGAGTATGTTGTGTGCTCCATAATAAGAGTCTATTGTGTGCTCCATAATAAAAGTCTGTTGTGTGCTCTATAATAAGAGTCTGTTGTGTGCTCTATAATAAGAGTCTATTGTGTGCTCTATAATAAGAGTCTGTTGTGAGCTCCACAATAAGAGTCTGGTGTGTGCTCCATAATAAGAGTCTGTTGTGTGCTCCATAATAAGAGTCTATTGTGTGCTCCATAATAAGAGTCTGTTGTGTGCTCCACAATAAGAGTCTATTGTGTGCTCCATAATAAGAGTCTATTGTGTGCTCTATAATAAGAGTCTGTTGTGTGCTCAACAATAAGAGTCTGGTGTGTGCTCCATAATAAGAGTCTGTTGTGTGCTCCATAATAAGAGTCTATTGTGTGCTGCATAATAAGAGTCTGTTGTGTGCTCCATAATAAGAGTCTGTTGTGTGCTCCATAATAAAAGTCTGGTGTGTGCTCCACAATAAGAGTCTGGTGTGTGCTCCTAATAAGAGTCTATTGTGTGCTCTATAATAAGAGTCTGTTGTGTGCTCTATAATAAGAGTCTATTGTGTGCTCCATAATAAGAGTCTGTTGTGTGCTCTATAATAAGAGTCTATTGTGTGCTCCATAATAAGAGTCTATTGTGTGCTCCACAATAAGAGTCTGGTGTGTGCTCTATAATAAGAGTCTATTGTGTGCTCCATAATAAGAGTCTATTGTGTGCTCCACAATAAGAGTCTGTTGTGTGCTCCATAATAAGAGTCTGTTGTGTGCTCTATAATAAGAGTCTATTGTGTGCTCTATAATAAGAGTCTATTGTGTGCTCCATAATAAGAGACTATTGTGTGCTCCATAATAAAAGTCTGGTGTGTGCTCCACAATAAGAGACTGGTGAGTGCTCCATAATAAGAGTCTGTTGTGTGCTCTATAATAAGAGTCTGGTGTGTGCTCTATAATAAGAGTCTATTGTGTGCTCTATAATAAGAGTCTATTGTGTGCTCTATAATAAGAGTCTGGTGTGTGCTCCATAATAAGAGTCTGTTGTGTGCTCAATAATAAGAGTCTGGTGTGTGCTCTATAATAAGAGTCTGTTGTGTGCTCTATAATAAGAGTCTAATGTGTGCTATATAATAAGAGTCTGTTGTGTGCTATATAATAAGAGTCTGTTGTGTGCTCCATAATAAGAGTCTGTTGTGTGCTCAATAATAAGAGTCTGGTGTGTGCTCAATAATAAGAGTCTGTTGTGTGCTCTATAATAAGAGTCTGGTGTGTGCTCTATAATAAGAGTCTGTTGTGTGCTCCATAATAAGAGTCTGTTGTGTGCTCTATAATAAGAGTCTGGTGTGTGCTCTATAATAAGAGTCTGTTGTGTGCTCTATAATAAGAGTCTAATGTGTGCTATATAATAAGAGTCTGTTGTGTGCTCTATAATAAGAGTCTATTGTGTGCTCTATAATAAGAGTCTATTGTGTGCTCCATAATAAGAGTCTGTTGTGTGCTCAATAATAAGAGTCTGTTGTGTGCCCCATAATAAGAGTCTGTTGTGTGCTCCATAATAAGAGTATGTTGTGTGCTCCATAATAAGAGTATGTTGTGTGCTCCATAATAAGAGTCTATTGTGTGCTCTATAATAAGAGTCTATTGTGTGCTCCATAATAAAAGTCTAATGTGTGCTCCATTATAAGTGTCTGTTGTGTGCTCCATAATAAGAGTCTGTTGTGTGCTCCATAATAAGAGTATGTTGTGTGCTCCATAATAAGAGTATGTTGTGTGCTCCATAATAAGAGTCTATTGTGTGCTCTATAATAAGAGTCTATTGTGTGCTCCATAATAAGAGTCTAATGTGTGCTTCACAATAAGAGTCTGTTGTGTGCTCCATAATAAGAGTCTGTTGTGTGCTCCACAATAAGAGTCTGTTGTGTGCTCCATAATAAGAGTCTAATGTGTGCTCCACAATAAGAGTCTGTTGTGTGCTCCATAATAAGAGTCTGTTGTGTGCTCCACAATAAGAGTCTATTGTGTGCTCTATAATAAGAGTCTAATGTGTGCTCCATAATAAGAGTCTGGTGTGTGCTCCATAATAAGAGTCTATTGTGTGCTCCACAATAAGAGTCTATTGTGTGCTCTATAATAAGAGTCTAATGTGTGCTCCATAATAAGAGTCTGGTGTGTGCTCCATAATAAGAGTCTATTGTGTGCTCTATAATAAGAGTCTATTGTGTGCTCCATAATAAGAGTCTAATGTGTGCTCCACAATAAGAGTCTGTTGTGTGCTCCATAATAAGAGTCTGTTGTGTGCACCATAATAAGAGTCTGTTGTGAACTCCATAATAAGAGTCTGTTGTGTGCCCTATAATAAGAGTCTATTGTGTGCTCCATAATAAGAGTATGTTGTGAACTCCATTATAAGAGTCTGTTGTGTGCTCAATAATAAGAGTCTGTTGTGTGCTCCATAATAAGAGTCTGGTGTGTGCTCTATAATAAGAGTCTGTTGTGTGCTCCATAATAAGTGTCTGTTGTGTGCTCCATAATAAGAGTATGTTGTGTGCTCCATAATAAAAATCTGTTGTGTGCTCAATAATAAGAGTATGTTGTGAACTCCATAATAAGAGTCTGTTGTATGCTCTATAATAAGAGTCTATTGTGTGCTCCACAATAAGAGTCTAATGTGTGCTCGATAATAAGAGTCTATTGTGAACTCCATAATAAGAATCTAATGTGTGCTCCATAATAAGAGTATGTTGTGAACTCCATAATAAGAGTCTGTTGTGTGCCCCATAATAAGAGTCTGTTGTGTGCTCCACAATAAGAGTATGTTGTGAACTCCATAATAAGAGTATGTTGTGTGCTCCATAATAAGAGTCTATTGTGTGCTCCATAATAAAAGTCTGTTGTGTGCTCTATAATAAGAGTCTGTTGTGTGCTCTATAATAAGAGTCTATTGTGTGCTCTATAATAAGAGTCTGTTGTGAGCTCCACAATAAGAGTCTGGTGTGTGCTCCATAATAAGAGTCTGTTGTGTGCTCCATAATAAGAGTCTATTGTGTGCTCCACAATAAGAGTCTGTTGTGTGCTCCATTATAAGAGTCTGTTGTGTGCTCCACAATAAGAGTCTGTTGTGTGCTCCATAATATGAGTCTATTGTGTGCTCTATAATAAGAGTCTATTGTGTGCTCCACAATAAGAGTCTGTTGTGTGCTCCATAATAAGAGTCTGTTGTGTGCTCCACAATAAGAGTCTGTTGTGTGCTCCATAATATGAGTCTATTGTGTGCTCTATAATAAGAGTCTATTGTGTGCTCCACAATAAGAGTCTGTTGTGTGCTCCATAATAAGAGTCTGTTGTGTGCTCTATAATATGAGTCTGTTGTGTGCTCCATAATAAGAGTCTGTTGTGTGCTCCATAATAAGAGTCTGTTGTGTGCTCCACAATAAGAGTCTGTTGTGTGCTCCATAATATGAGTCTATTGTGTGCTCTATAATAAGAGTCTATTGTGTGCTCCACAATAAGAGTCTGTTGTGTGCTCCATAATAAGAGTCTGTTGTGTGCTCTATAATAAGAGTCTATTGTGTGCTCTATAATAAGAGTCTATTGTGTGCTCTATAATAAGAGTCTGTTGTGTGCTCCACAATAAGAGTCTGATGTGTGCTCCATAATAAGAGTCTGTTGTGTGCTCCACAATAAGAGTCTATTGTGTGCTCCATAATAAGAGTCTATTGTGTGCTCTATAATAAGAGTCTGTTGTGTGCTCAACAATAAGAGTCTGGTGTGTGCTCCATAATAAGAGTCTGTTGTGTGCTCCATAATAAGAGTCTATTGTGTGCTCCATAATAAGAGTCTGTTGTGTGCTCCACAATAAGAGTCTATTGTGTGCTCCATAATAAGAGTCTATTGTGTGCTCTATAATAAGAATCTGTTGTGTGCTCAACAATAAGAGTCTGGTGTGTGCTCCATAATAAGAGTCTGTTGTGTGCTCCATAATAAGAGTCTATTGTGTGCTGCATAATAAGAGTCTGTTGTGTGCTCCATAATAAGAGTCTGTTGTGTGCTCAATAATAAGAGTCTATTGTGTGCTCCATAATAAGAGTCTGGTGTGTGCTCTATTATAAGAGTCTATTGTGTGCTCCACAATAAGAGTCTAATATGTGCTCCATAATAAGAGTCTGTTGTGTGCTCCATAATAAAAGTCTGGTGTGTGCTCTATAATTAGAGTCTATTGTGTGCTCCACAATGAGAGTCTAATGTGTGCTCCATAATAAAAGTCTGTTGTGTGCTCAATAATAAGAGTATGTTGTGAACTTCATAATAAGAGTCTGTTGTGTGCTCCATAATAAGAGTCTGGTGTGTGCTCTAGAGTCTATTGTGTGCTCCACAATAAGAGTCTAATGTGTACTCCATAATAAAAGTCTGTTGGGTGCTCAATAATAAGAGTATGTTGTGTGCTCCATAATAAGAGTCTAATGTGTGCTCCATAATAAAACCGACCGTGCAAGGGCTGTATAGCCAGTCAAGGTCGTTAAAAACTTCCATTTGTTGTCCATAATAAAAGTCTATTGTGTGCTCCACAATAAGAGTCTAATGTGTGCTCCATAATAAAAGTCTATTGTGTGCTCCACAATAAGAGTATGTTGTGTGCTCCATAATAAAAGTCTGTTGTGTGCTCAAAAATAAGAGTCTGTTGTGTGCTCCATAATAAGAGTCTGTTGTGTGCTCCATAATAAAAGTAAATTGTGTGCTCCACAATAAGAGTCTAATGTGTGCTCCATAATGAGAGTCTGTTGTGTGCTCCATAAAAAGAGTCTATTGTGTGCTCCATAATAAGAGTCTGTCAGGTGCTCAATAATAAGAGTCTGTTGTGTGCTCCATAATAAAAGTCTGTTGGGTGCTCAATAATAAGAGTAGGTTGTGAACTCCATAATAAGAGTCTAATGTGTGCTCCATAATAAGAGTATGTTGTGAACTCCATTATAAGAGTCTGTTGTGTGCTCCATAATAAGAGTCTGTTGTGTGCTCCATAATAAGAGTCTGTTGTGTGCTCCATAATAAGAGTCTGTTGTGTGCTCCACAATAAGAGTCTAATGTGAACTCCATAATAAGAGTCTGGTGTGTGCTCCATAATAAAAGTCTGTTGTGTGCTCCATAATAAGAGTCTGTTGTGTGCTCCATAATAAAAGTCTGTTGAGTGCTCAATAATAAGAGTCTAATGTGTGCTCCATAATAAAAGTCTGTTGTGAACTCCATTATAAGAGTCTGTTGTGTGCTCCATAATAAGAGTATGTTGTGAACTCCATTATAAGAGTCTGTTGTGTGCTCCACAATAAGAGTCTGTTGTGTGCTCCATAATAAGAGTCTGTTGTGTGCCCCATAATAAGAGTCTGTTGTGTGCTCCACAATAAGAGTATGTTGTGAACTCCATAATAAGAGTATGTTGTGTGCTCCATAATAAGAGTCTATTGTGTGCTCCATAATAAAAGTCTGTTGTGTGCTCTATAATAAGAGTCTGTTGTGTGCTCTATAATAAGAGTCTATTGTGTGCTCTATAATAAGAGTCTGTTGTGAGCTCCACAATAAGAGTCTGGTGTGTGCTCCATAATAAGAGTCTGTTGTGTGCTCCATAATAAGAGTCTATTGTGTGCTCCACAATAAGAGTCTGTTGTGTGCTCCATTATAAGAGTATGTTGTGTGCTCCACAATAAGAGTCTGTTGTGTGCTCCATAATATGAGTCTATTGTGTGCTCTATAATAAGAGTCTATTGTGTGCTCCACAATAAGAGTCTGTTGTGTGCTCCATAATAAGAGTCTGTTGTGTGCTCCACAATAAGAGTCTGTTGTGTGCTCCATAATATGAGTCTATTGTGTGCTCTATAATAAGAGTCTATTGTGTGCTCCACAATAAGAGTCTGTTGTGTGCTCTATAATATGAGTCTGTTGTGTGCTCCATAATAAGAGTCTGTTGTGTGCTCCATAATAAGAGTCTGTTGTGTGCTCCACAATAAGAGTCTGTTGTGTGCTCCATAATATGAGTCTATTGTGTGCTCTATAATAAGAGTCTATTGTGTGCTCCACAATAAGAGTCTGTTGTGTGCTCCATAATAAGAGTCTGTTGTGCGCTCTATAATAAGAGTCTATTGTGTGCTCTATAATAAGAGTCTGTTGTGTGCTCCACAATAAGAGTCTGATGTGTGCTCCATAATAAGAGTCTGTTGTGTGCTCCACAATAAGAGTCTATTGTGTGCTCCATAATAAGAGTCTATTGTGTGCTCTATAATAAGAGTCTGTTGTGTGCTCAACAATAAGAGTCTGGTGTGTGCTCCATAATAAGAGTCTGTTGTGTGCTCCATAATAAGAGTCTATTGTGTGCTCCATAATAAGAGTCTGTTGTGTGCTCCACAATAAGAGTCTATTGTGTGCTCCATAATAAGAGTCTATTGTGTGCTCTATAATAAGAGTCTGTTGTGTGCTCAACAATAAGAGTCTGGTGTGTGCTCCATAATAAGAGTCTGTTGTGTGCTCCATAATAAGAGTCTATTGTGTGCTGCATAATAAGAGTCTGTTGTGTGCTCCATAATAAGAGTCTGTTGTGTGCTCCATAATAAAAGTCTGGTGTGTGCTCCACAATAAGAGTCTGGTGTGTGCTCCTAATAAGAGTCTATTGTGTGCTCTATAATAAGAGTCTGTTGTGTGCTCTATAATAAGAGTCTATTGTGTGCTCCATAATAAGAGTCTGTTGTGTGCTCTATAATAAGAGTCTATTGTGTGCTCCATAATAAGAGTCTATTGTGTGCTCCACAATAAGAGTCTGGTGTGTGCTCTATAATAAGAGTCTATTGTGTGCTCCATAATAAGAGTCTATTGTGTGCTCCACAATAAGAGTCTGTTGTGTGCTCCATAATAAGAGTCTGTTGTGTGCTCTATAATAAGAGTCTATTGTGTGCTCTATAATAAGAGTCTATTGTGTGCTCCATAATAAGAGACTATTGTGTGCTCCATAATAAAAGTCTGGTGTGTGCTCCACAATAAGAGACTGGTGAGTGCTCCATAATAAGAGTCTGTTGTGTGCTCTATAATAAGAGTCTGGTGTGTGCTCTATAATAAGAGTCTATTGTGTGCTCTATAATAAGAGTCTATTGTGTGCTCTATAATAAGAGTCTGGTGTGTGCTCCATAATAAGAGTCTGTTGTGTGCTCAATAATAAGAGTCTGGTGTGTGCTCTATAATAAGAGTCTGTTGTGTGCTCTATAATAAGAGTCTAATGTGTGCTATATAATAAGAGTCTGTTGTGTGCTATATAATAAGAGTCTGTTGTGTGCTCCATAATAAGAGTCTGTTGTGTGCTCAATAATAAGAGTCTGGTGTGTGCTCAATAATAAGAGTCTGTTGTGTGCTCTATAATAAGAGTCTGGTGTGTGCTCTATAATAAGAGTCTGTTGTGTGCTCCATAATAAGAGTCTGTTGTGTGCTCTATAATAAGAGTCTGGTGTGTGCTCTATAATAAGAGTCTGTTGTGTGCTCTATAATAAGAGTCTAATGTGTGCTATATAATAAGAGTCTGTTGTGTGCTCTATAATAAGAGTCTATTGTGTGCTCTATAATAAGAGTCTATTGTGTGCTCCATAATAAGAGTCTGTTGTGTGCTCAATAATAAGAGTCTGTTGTGTGCCCCATAATAAGAGTCTGTTGTGTGCTCCATAATAAGAGTATGTTGTGTGCTCCATAATAAGAGTATGTTGTGTGCTCCATAATAAGAGTCTATTGTGTGCTCTATAATAAGAGTCTATTGTGTGCTCCATAATAAGAGTCTAATGTGTGCTCCATTATAAGTGTCTGTTGTGTGCTCCATAATAAGAGTCTGTTGTGTGCTCCATAATAAGAGTATGTTGTGTGCTCCATAATAAGAGTATGTTGTGTGCTCCATAATAAGAGTCTATTGTGTGCTCTATAATAAGAGTCTATTGTGTGCTCCATAATAAGAGTCTAATGTGTGCTTCACAATAAGAGTCTGTTGTGTGCTCCATAATAAGAGTCTGTTGTGTGCTCCACAATAAGAGTCTGTTGTGTGCTCCATAATAAGAGTCTAATGTGTGCTCCACAATAAGAGTCTGTTGTGTGCTCCATAATAAGAGTCTGTTGTGTGCTCCACAATAAGATTCTATTGTGTGCTCTATAATAAGAGTCTAATGTGTGCTCCATAATAAGAGTCTGGTGTGTGCTCCATAATAAGAGTCTATTGTGTGCTCCACAATAAGAGTCTATTGTGTGCTCTATAATAAGAGTCTAATGTGTGCTCCATAATAAGAGTCTGGTGTGTGCTCCATAATAAGAGTCTATTGTGTGCTCTATAATAAGAGTCTATTGTGTGCTCCATAATAAGAGTCTAATGTGTGCTCCACAATAAGAGTCTGTTGTGTGCTCCATAATAAGAGTCTGTTGTGTGCACCATAATAAGAGTCTGTTGTGAACTCCATAATAAGAGTCTGTTGTGTGCCCTATAATAAGAGTCTATTGTGTGCTCCATAATAAGAGTATGTTGTGAACTCCATTATAAGAGTCTGTTGTGTGCTCAATAATAAGAGTCTGTTGTGTGCTCCATAATAAGAGTCTGTTGTGAACTCCATAATAAGAGTCTGTTGTGTGCCCTATAATAAGAGTCTATTGTGTGCTCCATAATAAGAGTATGTTGTGAACTCCATTATAAGAGTCTGTTGTGTGCTCAATAATAAGAGTCTGTTGTGTGCTCCATAATAAGAGTCTGGTGTGTGCTCTATAATAAGAGTCTGTTGTGTGCTCCATAATAAGTGTCTGTTGTGTGCTCCATAATAAGAGTATGTTGTGTGCTCCATAATAAAAATCTGTTGTGTGCTCAATAATAAGAGTATGTTGTGAACTCCATAATAAGAGTCTGTTGTATGCTCTATAATAAGAGTCTATTGTGTGCTCCACAATAAGAGTCTAATGTGTGCTCGATAATAAGAGTCTATTGTGAACTCCATAATAAGAATCTAATGTGTGCTCCATAATAAGAGTATGTTGTGAACTCCATAATAAGAGTCTGTTGTGTGCCCCATAATAAGAGTCTGTTGTGTGCTCCACAATAAGAGTATGTTGTGAACTCCATAATAAGAGTATGTTGTGTGCTCCATAATAAGAGTCTATTGTGTGCTCCATAATAAAAGTCTGTTGTGTGCTCTATAATAAGAGTCTGTTGTGTGCTCTATAATAAGAGTCTATTGTGTGCTCTATAATAAGAGTCTGTTGTGAGCTCCACAATAAGAGTCTGGTGTGTGCTCCATAATAAGAGTCTGTTGTGTGCTCCATAAAAAGAGTCTATTGTGTGCTCCACAATAAGAGTCTGTTGTGTGCTCCATTATAAGAGTCTGTTGTGTGCTCCACAATAAGAGTCTGTTGTGTGCTCCATAATATGAGTCTATTGTGTGCTCTATAATAAGAGTCTATTGTGTGCTCCACAATAAGAGTCTGTTGTGTGCTCCATAATAAGAGTCTGTTGTGTGCTCCACAATAAGAGTCTGTTGTGTGCTCCATAATATGAGTCTATTGTGTGCTCTATAATAAGAGTCTATTGTGTGCTCCACAATAAGAGTCTGTTGTGTGCTCCATAATAAGAGTCTGTTGTGTGCTCTATAATATGAGTCTGTTGTGTGCTCCATAATAAGAGTCTGTTGTGTGCTCCATAATAAGAGTCTGTTGTGTGCTCCACAATAAGAGTCTGTTGTGTGCTCCATAATATGAGTCTATTGTGTGCTCTATAATAAGAGTCTATAGTGTGCTCCACAATAAGAGTCTGTTGTGTGCTCCATAATAAGAGTCTGTTGTGTGCTCTATAATAAGAGTCTATTGTGTGCTCTATAATAAGAGTCTATTGTGTGCTCTATAATAAGAGTCTGTTGTGTGCTCCACAATAAGAGTCTGATGTGTGCTCCATAATAAGAGTCTGTTGTGTGCTCCACAATAAGAGTCTATTGTGTGCTCCATAATAAGAGTCTATTGTGTGCTCTATAATAAGAGTCTGTTGTGTGCTCAACAATAAGAGTCTGGTGTGTGCTCCATAATAAGAGTCTGTTGTGTGCTCCATAATAAGAGTCTATTGTGTGCTCCATAATAAGAGTCTGTTGTGTGCTCCACAATAAGAGTCTATTGTGTGCTCCATAATAAGAGTCTATTGTGTGCTCTATAATAAGAATCTGTTGTGTGCTCAACAATAAGAGTCTGGTGTGTGCTCCATAATAAGAGTCTGTTGTGTGCTCCATAATAAGAGTCTATTGTGTGCTGCATAATAAGAGTCTGTTGTGTGCTCCATAATAAGAGTCTGTTGTGTGCTCAATAATAAGAGTCTATTGTGTGCTCCATAATAAGAGTCTGGTGTGTGCTCTATTATAAGAGTCTATTGTGTGCTCCACAATAAGAGTCTAATGTGTGCTCCATAATAAGAGTCTGTGGTGTGCTCCATAATAAGAGTCTGCTGTGTGCTCCATAATAAGAGTCTGTTGTGTGCTCCACAATAAGAGTCTAATATGTGCTCCATAATAAGAGTCTGTTGTGTGCTCCATAATAAAAGTCTGGTGTGTGCTCTATAATTAGAGTCTATTGTGTGCTCCACAATGAGAGTCTAATGTGTGCTCCATAATAAAAGTCTGTTGTGTGCTCAATAATAAGAGTATGTTGTGAACTTCATAATAAGAGTCTGTTGTGTGCTCCATAATAAGAGTCTGGTGTGTGCTCTAGAGTCTATTGTGTGCTCCACAATAAGAGTCTAATGTGTACTCCATAATAAAAGTCTGTTGGGTGCTCAATAATAAGAGTATGTTGTGTGCTCCATAATAAGAGTCTAATGTGTGCTCCATAATAAAACCGACCGTGCAAGGGCTGTATAGCCAGTCAAGGTCGTTAAAAACTTCCATTTGTTGTCCATAATAAAAGTCTATTGTGTGCTCCACAATAAGAGTCTAATGTATGCTCCATAATAAAAGTCTATTGTGTGCTCCACAATAAGAGTATGTTGTGTGCTCCATAATAAAAGTCTGTTGTGTGCTCAAAAATAAGAGTCTGTTGTGTGCTCCATAATAAGAGTCTGTTGTGTGCTCCATAATAAAAGTAAATTGTGTGCTCCACAATAAGAGTCTAATGTGTGCTCCATAATGAGAGTCTGTTGTGTGCTCCATAAAAAGAGTCTATTGTGTGCTCCATAATAAGAGTCTGTCAGGTGCTCAATAATAAGAGTCTGTTGTGTGCTCCATAATAAAAGTCTGTTGGGTGCTCAATAATAAGAGTAGGTTGTGAACTCCATAATAAGAGTCTAATGTGTGCTCCATAATAAGAGTATGTTGTGAACTCCATTATAAGAGTCTGTTGTGTGCTCCATAATAAGAGTCTGTTGTGTGCTCCATAATAAGAGTCTGTTGTGTGCTCCATAATAAGAGTCTGTTGTGTGCTCCACAATAAGAGTCTAATGTGAACTCCATAATAAGAGTCTGGTGTGTGCTCCATAATAAAAGTCTGTTGTGTGCTCCATAATAAGAGTCTGTTGTGTGCTCCATAATAAAAGTCTGTTGAGTGCTCAATAATAAGAGTCTAATGTGTGCTCCATAATAAAAGTCTGTTGTGAACTCCATTATAAGAGTCTGTTGTGTGCTCCATAATAAGAGTATGTTGTGAACTCCATTATAAGAGTCTGTTGTGTGCTCCACAATAAGAGTCTGTTGTGTGCTCCATAATAAGAGTCTGTTGTGTGCTCAATAATAAGAGTCTGTTGTGTGCTCCATAATAAGAGTCTAATGTGTGCTCAATAATAAGAGTCTGTTGTATGCTCCACAATAAGAGTCTAATGTGTGCTCCATAATAAGAGTCTGGTGTGTGCTCCATAATAAGAGTCTGTTGTGTGCTCCATAATAAAAGTCTGTTGTGTGCTCCATAATAAGAGTATGTTGTGAACTCCATTATAAGAGTCTGTTGTGTGCTCCATAATTAGAGTCTGTTGTGTGCTCCATAATAAGAGTCTGTTGTGTGCTCCATAATAAGAGTCTGTTGTGTGCTCCATTATAAGAGTCTATTGTGTGCTCCATAATAAGAGTCTGGTGTGTGCTCTATAATAAAAGTCTGTTGTGTGCTCCATAATAAGAGTCTGTTGTGTGCTCTATAATAAGAGTCTGTTGTGTGCTCTATAATAAGAGTCTATTGTGTGCTCTATAATAAGAGTCTATTGTGTGCTCTATAATAAGAGTCTATTGTGTGCTCTATAATAAGAGTCTATTGCGTGCTCCACAATAAGAGTCTAATGTGTGCTCCATAATAAGAGTCTGTTGTGTGCTCCATAATAAGAGTCTGTTGTGTGCTCCATAATAAGAGTCTGTTGTGTGCTCCACAATAAGAGTCTAATGTGTGCTCCATAATAAGAGTCTGTTGTGTGCTCCATAATAAGAGTCTGGTGTGTGCTCTATAATAAGAGTCTATTGTGTGCTCCACAATAAGAGTCTAATGTGTGCTCCATAATAAAAGTCTGTTGGGTTCTCAATAATAAGAGTAGGTTGTGAACTCAATAATAAGAGTCTGTTGTGTGCTCCATAATAAGAGTATGTTGTGAACTCCATTATAAGAGTCTGTTGTGTGCTCCATAATAAGAGTCTGTTGTGTGCTCCATAATAAGAGTCTGTTGTGTGCTCCATACTAAAAGTCTGTTGTGTGCTCCATAATAAGAGTCTGTTGTCTGCTCCATAATAAGAGTCTGTTGTGTGCTCCACAATAAGAGTCTAATGTGTGCTCCATAATAAGAGTCTGTTGTGTGCTCCACATTAAGAGTCTGTTGTGTGCTCCACAATAAGAGTCTGTTGTGTGCTCCATAATAAGAGTCTGGTGTGTGCTCCATAATAAGAGTCTGTTGTGTGCCCAATGATAAGAGTCTGTTGTGTGCTCCATAATAAGAGTCTGTTGTGTGCTCCATAATAAAAGTCTGTTGTGAACTCCATTATAAGAGTTTGTTGTGTGCTCCACAATAAGAGTCTGTTGTGTGCTCCATAATAAAAGTCTGTTGTGAACTCAATTATAAGAGTCTGTTGTGTGCTCCACAATAAGAGTCTGTTGTGTGCTCTATAATAAGAGTCTGTTGTGTGCTCCATAATAAGAGTCTGTTGTGTGCTCCATAATAAGAGTTTGTTGTGTGCTCAATAATAAGAGTATGTTGTGAACTTCATAATAAGAGTCTGTTGTGTGCTCCATAATAAGAGTCTGGTGTGTGCTCTATAATAAGAGTCTATTGTGTGCTCCACAATAAGAGTCTAATGTGTGCTCCATAATAAAAGTCTGTTGGGTGCTCAATAATAAGAGTAGGTTGTGAACTCAATAATAAGAGTCTAATGTGTGCTCCATAATAAGAGTATGTTGTGAACTCCATTATAAGAGTATGTTGTGTGCTCCACAATAAGAGTCTGTTGTGTGCTCCATTATAAGAGTCTGTTGTGTGCTCCACAATAAAAGTCTGTTGTGTGCTCCACAATAAGAAAGTTGTTCATTAGAATTGGATGGTTTTAATGATAAAACAATAACATGGGGTATGATTGCCAATGAGACAATTTTCCATAAGAGTCAAAATGATGCAGAAGTTAGGAACCACAGATAACTGTGGTAATAAAATTGAGAATGGGAATGGGGACTGTGTCAAAGAGATAACAACCTGAGTCAGGGTCAGTGGTCCTTTCTCCTCTAGTTTTCAAAATAACAGAATTGGAAAAATGTATATTTCAAAGTCAATAGACATTGACGTGCTCATTGCATTTATGTAATTTATACTTTTATTCTAGTTCCTTTATTTTTTCCAATACCATGTTTACATTGCAAAAATTACTATTTCAGGGGCAAAAAAATCTGATTTCCTAGGTAGATAATACATCTTCCCTTTTTTGCTATTAACACTTTTCAAACCTAGGTCCTAAATTAGTTTTATCAATTTTAATTGATAGTTTATTCATTTACAATCATAGTCCACATTTAGATATTTTATAGTACTAAATTGGCTTAGTAGTTTCAGAAAAGATGATAAAAAAGCAACAAAATTTACAGACTAAAAGGTTTGGTAAAATGTAGCTTACAGAGCCAATATGGAAGATATGTTGTCAATTTTTCTCTCAAATTTCTACAAGCAATACTTTTATAAACAAGTATGATGGCACATACCAAGCATAGTATCTGGTAGACACATGGAACCAGCTATCTGTTTACTTGACTGACAGCTCTACATGTTATTTTTAAATGAGAAAGTATTATTGTTACAATGTTAACATTATAAATCACCAGATAGTTACATTGTCAAGGTGAGTGTTTTATATCAACAGTATTATAGTACATTCGTGTGATGAGGGTATTATGCAGGGAAATTTAAACCTATTGCAGGCCTTCAGTCATATTAAACTTCTGAGCAAGATTATGTACTCAGACTCTAAAACCAATGAAAATACTTGATTCAATGCTTTCGTGCAAATAATTTGTGCTCAATAATAAGAGTAGGTTGTGAACTCAATAATAAGAGTCTAATGTGTGCTCCATAATAAGAGTATGTTGTGAACTCCATTATAAGAGTATGTTGTGTGCTCCACAATAAGAGTCTGTTGTGTGCTCCATTATAAGAGTCTGTTGTGTGCTCCACAATAAAAGTCTGTTGTGTGCTCCACAATAAGAAAGTTGTTCATTAGAATTGGATGGTTTTAATGATAAAACAATAACATGGGGTATGATTGCCAATGAGACAATTTTCCATAAGAGTCAAAATGATGCAGAAGTTAGGAACCACAGATAACTGTGGTAATAAAATTGAGAATGGGAATGGGGACTGTGTCAAAGAGATAACAACCTGAGTCAGGGTCAGTGGTCCTTTCTCCTCTAGTTTTCAAAATAACAGAATTGGAAAAATGTATATTTCAAAGTCAATAGACATTGACGTGCTCATTGCATTTATGTAATTTATACTTTTATTCTAGTTCCTTTATTTTTTCCAATACCATGTTTACATTGCAAAAATTACTATTTCAGGGGCAAAAAAATCTGATTTCCTAGGTAGATAATACATCTTCCCTTTTTTGCTATTAACACTTTTCAAACCTAGGTCCTAAATTAGTTTTATCAATTTTAATTGATAGTTTATTCATTTACAATCATAGTCCACATTTAGATATTTTATAGTACTAAATTGGCTTAGTAGTTTCAGAAAAGATGATAAAAAAGCAACAAAATTTACAGACTAAAAGGTTTGGTAAAATGTAGCTTACAGAGCCAATATGGAAGATATGTTGTCAATTTTTCTCTCAAATTTCTACAAGCAATACTTTTATAAACAAGTATGATGGCACATACCAAGCATAGTATCTGGTAGACACATGGAACCAGCTATCTGTTTACTTGACTGACAGCTCTACATGTTATTTTTAAATGAGAAAGTATTATTGTTACAATGTTAACATTATAAATCACCAGATAGTTACATTGTCAAGGTGAGTGTTTTATATCAACAGTATTATAGTACATTCGTGTGATGAGGGTATTATGCAGGGAAATTTAAACCTATTGCAGGCCTTCAGTCATATTAAACTTCTGAGCAAGATTATGTACTCAGACTCTAAAACCAATGAAAATACTTGATTCAATGCTTTCGTGCAAATAATTTGTACTCAAAGTACTGAGTAAAAGTTTATTAACTAAAGTCAAGGTGACTGAATATTTTTAGAAATGGGAAATCTTCAACTCAACTTTGAATTTATAATATAGGTCATTGCCTCCTCATAATGCATATGTTTGGTGAAAACTCACGAATCTTAACCATAGTTCCAGTGACCTCCAGTTTTCCTTGAGCTTCAGCCTTTTAATCACTTTCTTTGCTGATGATACTAAATGATCAGCATTGCATTGGTAACATTTGCTGACCTTTGACAGTGATAAGTCAATCATTGGTCATCTAATTTTACATGAGAAGGAACTTTGAATTTTCTAATGTCTAAGTTAAATGGACCTATTTGTTTAGTTTGTATTGAATTGATAATAAGGAGTGCCATTTCTTTATTTAACAGCAGTTGGTTACTTGTCCTCATCATTTGTTCTGTACAGTGGGAAATCTGTTTACAACGGAAATTATTTCTGCTTATTTCATGATTATGTTAAATCCTGAAACTCTCCTAAATTTTATCTTAAAAAATGCACATCAGAATTTATGACATGCAAAATTAAATCATGACAAAAAAGTTTGGTCATGAAATATGAACCTGCAAAAATTAAACCATTTAGAGTTATTAGAACTCTCTCCTCATTGTCATGAAGTCATATTAGTCCAAGCATGGAAGTATTAAATTGTCAATATAATACTTTCATGTTCCAAGCATATTACTATTATATTAGACTAATTTCATATCTGTCTGCAGGACATCAAAAACTGACAGATCTTTCTTTATTTCATCTGCTTTTTTATGCACTTAATTGCATCCTATTACATAATTACATCCCTTTCTTTACATGTGCTCCTAAGAAATTATAGGATCATGATTGATTATACCACCACAACACCATTCCCAATCTGGTCCCCTGTAACCAAGATATCCTACTACAGGCTTGACAAGTAGATTAATTCAATTTTACCCACAACAAATAAGTATCAGTTTCCAAAACACTCCAAATTTTATGTCAATACAATAGAAGAATTACACCAAACATAAAAGAATGATGTATGTCATGTCATGTGTGTCAAGACATGTGAAAATACACGAAGCCCACACAATCAGTTTTAATGGAGAGATTTAATTTATATGTTAACACAGAAGTGTCTCAAAAAATTTGTCATTCATTTTCAAGAAAGGGGTCTTTAGAATTTGTAACCTTATGATAGAAATTTGATATCTTGCATTTAATGGAAAACTGTCAAAAAATGCAATGCATTATGTATTCTGAAAGTTATTATCAAAATAAGTATGCATTGAAATGCATTATATATTATTAAGTAGCATAAATTGTATCTGTACAATGGTACTTTTAGTTTTTCAGCCTCTTTATGACCAAAAACAGTAGCACTCTAATAAAAGAAAACAATCCTATATGACTGATTCATTATGGATCATTCACAGAATAATGATAATATAAAATATGCTAATAAGATATTTATATATTATGTTTTATAGGTAAAATTTAATAATGCTGAATAGGGCAAAACAATAATTGTAAAGAAAAAGGGTTTTTGTTAAAGTTATAAATCATGAGTTAAATAAAGTAAAATACAAAAGAAATATGTCAATGTTGAAAGGAGCCCACATGTTTATAGGAATAGATTATTTATATATCTGAAAATATTCTGAATCATCAATGCAAGTGCATTAAATTTACAAAAATGTTGTCTTTATTTGTTCTCACAGCCTGCAGAACCCTTATATACAAATAAGATGTGGTATAAATGCCAATAAAACACCTTTCCATTTTTCAGTCCAAACTATGATGTAGATATATGATATAAATTAAAGGTCACCATACCACCATACAACCTTCATCAGAAAACTCCATACCATACATACCATAAGTTCAGCTTTAATAGACCCTGGCACGAAAATGTGAAACAATTCATCAATGAAACAAAAATAGCCTTGGCATACATAAATTAAAAATCTTTGCCTTTTGAATCATTATTTATATATTCAACTGAGACAGCTACCTGACAAAAAAGAATAAGAATCTAGAAAAAAAAATGATATAATTATTATATAATAAGATAAATAATCATTTTTTTAAGTGTCATTGACATTTTGATCTATAATAAGATTACAAAACAAGATCATAAAAAAGGTTTTATACAAAGGCTGTACCTTGACCGATAATGGTTACTTTTATAAACTGTTACTTTGATGGAGAGTTGTCTCATTGGCACTCAAACCACGTCTTCCTATATCTATATAAAGACTTTTGAGATAATCTGAACAAAAGAAAAACAACTTTTTTCACCATGATCAAGCATAACTAATTATCAATCTCAAGACTGATTGGCAACTTAATTTGCCTCTGACTGAACAGCATATTTTAGTGCAAGGAGTGTGTCTTCCATCTGTAACCTTTTCTTTTTGTAAAGCTATGCATCGCTAGTAATGCTAAATTTGTAACTTTCAAACCACAAATTGTTATCTTAATATGCACAGCACTGACTGACAGTAACTAATTGTAAGTCTAATAAATTCTGGTAAGTGTATTTATCATCAAACTGAACTTTCAGATTTTACTGATCCTGATTTACAGGAAAGTCTATTGATCATGACAGGAAGGGACTGTACTGATCCTGATTGAGAGGAAAGCCTATTGATCATGACTGAAAGGGACTGTACTGATCCTGATTGACAGGAAAGTCTTTTGATAATGACTGAAAGGGACTGTACTGATCCTGATTGACAGGAAAGTCTATTGATCATGACTGAAAGGGACTGGACTGGTCCTGACTGACAGGAAAGTCTATTGATCATGACTGAAAGGGACTATACTGATCCTTATTGACAGGAATGAATATTGATCATGACTGAAAGGGACTATACTGATCCTTATTGACAGGAAAGTATATTGATCATGACTGAAAGGGACTGTACTGATCCTAATTGACAGGAAAGTCTATTGATCATGACTGAAAGGGACTGTACTGATCCTGATTGACAGGAAAGTCTATTGATCATGACTGAAAGGGACTGTACTGATCCTGATTGACAGGAAAGTATATTGATCATGACTGAAAGGGACTGTACTGATCCTAATTGACAGGAAAGTCTATTGATCGTGACTGAAAGGGACTATACTGATCCTTATTGACAGGAAAGTCTATTGATCATGACTGAAAGGGACTGTACTGATCCTGATTGACAGGAAAGTATATTGATCATGACTGAAAGGGACTGTCCTGATCCTAATTGACAGGAAAGTCTATTGATCGTGACTGAAAGGGACTGTACTGATCCTTATTGACAGGAAAGTCTATTGATCATGACTGAAAGGGTCTGTACTGATTCTGATTGACAGGAAAGTCTTTTGATCATGACTGAAAGGGACTGTACTGATCCTGATGGACAGGGAAGTCTATTGATCATGACTGAAAGGGTCTGTACTGATCCTGATTGACAGGAAAGTCTATTGATCGTGACTGAAAGGGACTGTACTGACCCTGATTGACAGGAAAGTCTATTGATCATGACTGAAAGGGTCTGTACTGATCCTGATTGACAGGAAAGTCTATTGATCATGACTGAAAGGGACTGTACTGATCCTGATGGACAGGGAAGTCTATTGATCATGACTGAAAGGGTCTGTACTGATCCTGATTGACAGGGAAGTTTATTGATCATGACTGAAAGGGACTGTACTGATCCTGATTGACAGGAAAGTCTATTGATCATGACTGAAAGGGGCTGTTCTGATCCTGACTGACAGGGAAGTCTATTAATCATGACTGAAAGGGACTGTACTGATCCTGATTGACAGGAAAGTCTATTGATCATGACTGAGAGGGACTGTACTGATCCTGATTGACAGGAAAGTCTATTAATCATGACTGAAAGGGACTGTACTGATCCTGATGGACAGAAAAGTCTATTGATCATGACTCAGAGGGACTGTACTGATCCTTATTGACAGGAAAGACTATTAATCATGACTGACAGGGACTGTACTGATCCTGATAGACAGAAAAGTCTATTAATCATAACTGAAAGGGACTGTACTGATCCTGATTGACAGGAAAGTCTATTGATCATGACTAAGAGGGACTGTACTGATCCTGATTGACAGGAAAGTCTATTGATCATGACTGAAAGGGACTGTACAGTACTGATCCTGGTGGACAGGAAAGTCTATTGATCATGACTGAAAGGGACTGTACTGGTCCTTATTGACAGGAAAGTCTATTGATCATGACTGAAAGGGACTGTACTAATCCTGATGGACAGGAAAGTCTATTGATCATGACTGAAAGGGACTGTACTGATCCTGACTAACAAGAAAGTCTATTAATCATGACTGAAAGGGACTGTACTGACCCTGATTGACAGGAAAGTCTATTGATCATGACTGAAAGGGACTGTACTGATCCTGATTGACAGGGAAGTCTATTAATCATGACTGAAAGGGACTGTACTGATCCTGATTGACAGGAAAGTCTATTGATCATGACTGAAAGGGACTGTACTGATCCTTATTGACAGGAAAGTCTATTGATCATGACTGAGAGGGAATGTACTGATCCTGATTGACAGGAAAGTCTATTGGTCATGACTGAAAGGGACTGTACTGATCCTGATTGACAGGAAAGTCTATTGATCATGACTGAAAGGGACTGTTCTGATCCTGACTGACAGGGAAGTCTATTAATCATGACTGAAAGGGACTGTACTGATCCTGATTGACAGGAAAGTCTATTGATCATGACTGAGAGGGACTGTACTGATCCTGATTGACAGGAAAGTCTATTAATCATGACTGAAAGGGACTGTACTGATCCTGATGGACAGAAAAGTCTATTGATCATGACTGAGAGGGACTGTACTGATCCTTATTGACAGGAAAGACTATTAATCATGACTGACAGGGACTGTACTGATCCTGATAGACAGAAAAGTCTATTAATGATAACTGAAAGGGACTGTACTGATCCTGATTGACAGGAAAGTCTATTGATCATGACTAAGAGGGACTGTACTGATCCTGATTGACAGGAAAGTCTATTGATCATGACTGAAAGGGACTGTACAGTACTGATCCTGGTGGACAGGAAAGTCTATTGATCATGACTGAAAGGGACTGTACTGGTCCTTATTGACAGGAAAGTCTATTGATCATGACTGAAAGGGACTGTACTAATCCTGATGGACAGGAAAGTCTATTGATCATGACTGAAAGGGACTGTACTGATCCTGACTAACAAGAAAGTCTATTAATCATGACTGAAAGGGACTGTACTGACCCTGATTGACAGGAAAGTCTATTGATCATGACTGAAAGGGACTGTACTGATCCTGATTGACAGGGAAGTCTATTAATCATGACTGAAAGGGACTGTACTGATCCTGATTGACAGGAAAGTCTATTGATCATGACTGAAAGGGACTGTACTGATCCTTATTGACAGGAAAGTCTATTGATCATGACTGAGAGGGAATGTACTGATCCTGATTGACAGGAAAGTCTATTGGTCATGACTGAAAGGGACTGTACTGATCCTGATTGATAGGAAAGTCTATTGATCATGACAGGGAGGGACTGTACTGATCCTGATTGAAAGGAAAGTCTATTGATCATGACTGAAAGGGACTGTACAGTACTGATCCTGATGGACAGGAAAGTCTATTGATCATGACTGAAAGGGACTGTACTGATCCTGACTAACAAGAAAGTCTATTAATCATGACTGAAAGGGACTGTACTGTTCCTGATTGACAGGAAAGTCTATTGATCATGACTGAAAGGGAATGTACTGATCCTGATTGACAGGAAGTCCTATTGATCATGACTGAAAGGGACTGTACTGACCCTGATTGACAGAAAAGTCTATTGATCATGACTGAAAGGGACTGTACTGATCCTGATTGACAGGAAAGTTTATTGATCATGACTGAAAGGGACTGTACTGATCCTGATTGAGAGGAAAGTCTATTGATCATGACTGAAAGGGACTGTACTGATCCTGATTGACAGGAAAGTCTATTGACCATAACTGAGAGGGACTGTACTGATCCTTATTGACATGAAAGTCTATTGATCATGACTAAGAGGGACTGTACTGATCCTGATTGACAGGAAAGTCTATTGATCATGACTGAAAGGGACTGTACAGTACTGATCCTGGTGGACAGGAAAGTCTATTGATCATGACTGAAAGGGACTGTACTGGTCCTTATTGACAGGAAAGTCTATTGATCATGACTGAAAGGGACTGTACTAATCCTGATGGACAGGAAAGTCTATTGATCATGACTGAAAGGGACTGTACTGATCCTGACTAACAAGAAAGTCTATTAATCATGACTGAAAGGGACTGTACTGACCCTGATTGACAGGAAAGTCTATTGATCATGACTGAAAGGGACTGTACTGATCCTGATTGACAGGGAAGTCTATTAATCATGACTGAAAGGGACTGTACTGATCCTGATTGACAGGAAAGTCTATTGATCATGACTGAAAGGGACTGTACTGATCCTTATTGACAGGAAAGTCTATTGATCATGACTGAGAGGGAATGTACTGATCCTGATTGACAGGAAAGTCTATTGGTCATGACTGAAAGGGACTGTACTGATCCTGATTGACAGGAAAGTCTATTGATCATGACTGAAAGGGACTGTTCTGATCCTGACTGACAGGGAAGTCTATTAATCATGACTGAAAGGGACTGTACTGATCCTGATTGACAGGAAAGTCTATTGATCATGACTGAGAGGGACTGTACTGATCCTGATTGACAGGAAAGTCTATTAATCATGACTGAAAGGGACTGTACTGATCCTGATGGACAGAAAAGTCTATTGATCATGACTGAGAGGGACTGTACTGATCCTTATTGACAGGAAAGACTATTAATCATGACTGACAGGGACTGTACTGATCCTGATAGACAGAAAAGTCTATTAATGATAACTGAAAGGGACTGTACTGATCCTGATTGACAGGAAAGTCTATTGATCATGACTAAGAGGGACTGTACTGATCCTGATTGACAGGAAAGTCTATTGATCATGACTGAAAGGGACTGTACAGTACTGATCCTGGTGGACAGGAAAGTCTATTGATCATGACTGAAAGGGACTGTACTGGTCCTTATTGACAGGAAAGTCTATTGATCATGACTGAAAGGGACTGTACTAATCCTGATGGACAGGAAAGTCTATTGATCATGACTGAAAGGGACTGTACTGATCCTGACTAACAAGAAAGTCTATTAATCATGACTGAAAGGGACTGTACTGACCCTGATTGACAGGAAAGTCTATTGATCATGACTGAAAGGGACTGTACTGATCCTGATTGACAGGGAAGTCTATTAATCATGACTGAAAGGGACTGTACTGATCCTGATTGACAGGAAAGTCTATTGATCATGACTGAAAGGGACTGTACTGATCCTTATTGACAGGAAAGTCTATTGATCATGACTGAGAGGGAATGTACTGATCCTGATTGACAGGAAAGTCTATTGGTCATGACTGAAAGGGACTGTACTGATCCTGATTGATAGGAAAGTCTATTGATCATGACAGGGAGGGACTGTACTGATCCTGATTGAAAGGAAAGTCTATTGATCATGACTGAAAGGGACTGTACAGTACTGATCCTGATGGACAGGAAAGTCTATTGATCATGACTGAAAGGGACTGTACTGATCCTGACTAACAAGAAAGTCTATTAATCATGACTGAAAGGGACTGTACTGTTCCTGATTGACAGGAAAGTCTATTGATCATGACTGAAAGGGAATGTACTGATCCTGATTGACAGGAAGTCCTATTGATCATGACTGAAAGGGACTGTACTGACCCTGATTGACAGAAAAGTCTATTGATCATGACTGAAAGGGACTGTACTGATCCTGATTGACAGGAAAGTTTATTGATCATGACTGAAAGGGACTGTACTGATCCTGATTGAGAGGAAAGTCTATTGATCATGACTGAAAGGGACTGTACTGATCCTGATTGACAGGAAAGTCTATTGACCATAACTGAGAGGGACTGTACTGATCCTTATTGACATGAAAGTCTATTGATCATGACTGAAAGGGACTGTACTGATCCTGATTGACAGGAAAGTCTATTGATCATGACTGAAAGGGACTGTACTGATCCTGATTGACAGGAAAGTCTATTGATCATGACTGAAAGGAACTGTACTGATCCTGATGGACAGGAAAGTCTATTGATAATGACTGAAAGGGACTGTACTGATCCTGATTGATAGGAAAGTTTATTGATCATGACTGAAAGGGACTGTACTGATCCTGATTGAGAGGAAAGTCTATTGATCATAACTGAGAGGGACTGTACTGATCCTGATTGACAGGAAAGTCTATTGACCATAACTGAGAGGGACTGTACTGATCCTTATTGACATGAAAGTCTATTGATCATGACTGAAAGGGACTGTACTGATCCTAATTGACAGGAAAGTCTATTGATCATGACTGAAAGGGACTGTACTGATCCTGATTGACAGGAAAGTCTATTGATCATGACTGAAAGGGACTGTACTGATCCTGATTGACAGGAAAGTCTATTGATCATGACTGAAAGGAACTGTACTGATCCTGATGGACAGGAAAGTCTATTGATAATGACTGAAAGGGACTGTACTGATCCTGATTGATAGGAAAGTCTTTTGATCATGACAGGGAGGGACTGTACTGATCCTGATTGAAAGGAAAGTCTATTGATCATGACTGAAAGGGACTGTACAGTACTGATTCTGATGGACAGGAAAATCTATTGATCATGACAGAAAGGGTTTTACTGATCCTGATTGACAGGAAAGTCTATTGATCATGACTTAAAGGGACTGTACTGATCCTGATTGACAGGAAAGTCTATTGATCATGACTGAAAGGGACTGTACTGACCCTGATTGACAGGAAAGTCTATTGATCATGACTGAAAGGGACTGTACTGATCCTGATGGACAGGAAAATCTATTGATCATGACTGAAAGGGACTATACTGATCCTGACTAACAGGAAAGTCTATTAATCATGACTGAAAGGGACTGTACTGATTTTCCTAAAACTGATAGGATGTCCCTAGACTGATCATGTAATGGAATTAAGTTTATCGTTATTTGAAAGATGTCTGGTGATGTTGGATTTAATTCAAATCTGTCAATAATTAAGTGAATTTGAGTAATTACTCACAAAATACAACTGCTTTAATTATTCTGACAATAAATAAAATAAAGGTATACACCATTGAACATTAATGTGTTGTATATGACTTAACAAAATAATTAATTGCTTTTCTGATTAATTTCAAACCATGTGCTGATATAGACTCCATACACTAAGACAATTGTTTGTCTGAAAGATGTATTAGAAAACTTTCTTTACTCTAGGCCACACACAGTCTTTCTACACAATTTATGGTGTTTCTGATTAATACATAACAGATAAATGGTAAAATAAAAGTCAAATAAACTTCCTACTACTTAACATATCTTTCTGTTGGGTTTGGTTTAATATTCAGTTTCTTACCAATTCATAAAATATTACCAGGTTTTTGCAATTTTAATTTTTTTAAATTTCTACAATAATGACTCAGTTTTATAATATGAAAAATTGAAACTGTTTTTAAGTCACTTAATAAGAATGCAAGATGTATGTAGTGTAAAAGTTTTACAAAAAGCTGACAAAATTGATGGAGGGTGTATAAAGTCTGAAATAATCATCATAAATTTCTTAACAAAGGGAAATTGTGCAATATATGCAAGAACATTTGTTAACCTCCCTAGAAATGTTTTACATGATTAAAGATAGTCCTAAAAGATTTGTGTTTAGAAAGAAGGTCAACAACTATTTAAAATTATGGTATGATAAGGGATATTTTACAAATAATAATTTATGAATGATAAGGGATATTTTACAAATAATAATTTATGAATGATAAGGGATATTTTATAAATAATAATTATGAATGATAAGGGATATTTTACAAATAATAATTTATAAATGGACTTTTATTTTCTCTTATAAACCAGTGTATTATGTAAATTCAATTAATATCTAGACAATAATAAGTAAATTGTTATTTATCTTGAAAAAACAATAAGTACTGTTATTTGTTAATATATGATACTACAATTAATTTCCATTGTTCAATTCTTTATAAACTGGTGGTATGACAAAAAATAATATTAACCAACAGTCAACAGCTCGTGATGTTACCCAGGCAGTTATTAAGAATGCATTATTGTCGCTTTAACTATTCGTCTACCTGAAGTATTAAGGAGGGTCATTCATATTTATTGCATAAGTAAAATTGTTTATTTAAAACCCCTTTAAAAAGTATTTCAGAAGCTCAGTGAGGTTACCTTTAAGTATATATTAAGTATAATCAAAATTTTAACATAAATTGTTATCAACATCATCAAAAATAACTGAACGATGTATAATTTTATGATTAAGTGTAAAGCGATAGTAGTATAAGTTAAACATTGGTAGTTAGATGTGAAAACCAATTATATGCTTACTCAGCATCTACTGAGCTGTGGTGTCACTTTATATTTTAAAAATGGGTTGTAACTTATAGAAAAGATGGGGGCAGAGAGACCAATGATGAATACATCATATAATTCTACATGCTAATCTTCATCTATGTGTGTGATACATTCAATGCTGTTCTAGAGTGCAAGTCGTTTGGTATTGTTAGACGATGGCTACAGAATGTGGGGACATCAGGAAATAATTGAAAGATTACAAACTGTCGTCTGCCAATAGAAAGATTTCAGAAGTTGGACATCTGTTTAGTATTTTATAATTGGATAGAGAAAAGTTACAAGGACAATTGAAAGTGCATATTGGGAAATTTTTAGTGTTTATAATTAAAGCATGTTGTTTAATCAAAGGAATTATTTTTCATTAATTTTTAGTGGAGGTAGGTTTTAAATTGACTTAGTATTGCAGAGAAAACTATCAGCTATAACAGAACTATAGACTATGCAGACTTTAACAGACTGCATCAGACAGCAATATATTTTTTTATTCTAATGTAACATTTACATTTCTATAGTGATAAGAACAACAAATTTATACAATAATTTCACTGCATTACCGGTAGATCCTATAATAGGAAGCTTCATCTAAATATTGGATTCAACTCAAACAAAATTATATATAAATAGATATCAGAACCTGCTAGCTTTGCAATATTTAAAGTTCATTCCACAGATTTTACTGTCATCCATTTTTCGTACTTTTTGAAAAATATCACAATGAAATTCAGTCAACTTATTTTTATCACACAATTATGTGTAGTACTTTATATGAAAGTGGACAAAGTTAGTTCACTAAAATCAAAGAAAACAATTAAAACAAAGCGATGTAGATACGTGTTTGTGGTCAAAGAAATGGACACGTCTAGTTGTCCGAATGAAATTACTAGCCAACGTCCAATTGACAATGAGGTTATTACCGAGGACTTTAGAAATGACATGCACCCTCGTAAACCTCTTTTCATAGGAAATTCAAATGATATGGAGGATTTAAATACTCGTCTCCAAAGTATGGAACAAGAACTGGATCATGAAAAACAGAAGAATAGTAATTTGAACATGACAATTTCTAAACAAGAAAAGTCATTACAAGATATGTACCGATTTATTAACAATATGAAAATCGATCAACATAAACAAAAACAAAAATATAATGAACTGGAAAAGAAATTCATTGGCATGGAATTAGACGTTGCAGAAGTGAATAATGTACTCACTAAAAGGGGGACCTTATCAGAAGTTTCTACGGGAGAAACACAGAAAGAAATTCCCGTACAAAGTGCAGCAAAAACACACAGCTGTGCTGCATCTAGCCACAATGCAACATTTAAAGGTAAGCATTGATAATTTTTATTTCAATTTCAAATCGACTGAAACATTTCGCAGATTAAATTGCACAAAAAACTGCAAATTTATCAGTTCTACAGTCAATTGTTGTATACTCAGCAATCATTTTTCTGATAAAAACAGGATGAGGTTAGGATATGATATAATATTTGATACAACTATTACATCTTTGAATGAAAAATTGCTGTTACAAGTTAAGTGCTATTTGTGGATATCATCAAAGAAAAATATATATATATATATATGTTTTCATAAATCATAAAAGAAAAGAAAAAATATTAAGATTTATTAACTCAGCTTAATAAATCCCAAAATGATGTACTCTTTTATAATTTCATTATTATATTATATCCTCCAAGTAAAAAGTGCTTAATCAGTAATTGTCAGTAGAAGTGAAGGCAGAGTGTGTAATTGCATTTTGTGGAGATTTTACGATGAGGAAGTGATGAGTTTAGTCTATGATGATGGATATAAAGTATGACTGATTACATAATATCTCTGTTTATATCATCATTGATCTATTGAAGACTACAGAGTCAGAACACAGGTGTATTTGTATAATGGATCCACCTCACGTTGCCAAGGTCATGTTTTAATTGTATTTTCCTTAAAATCAAAGGGAGGAAATTTCACTGAAAAAACTTCAGTTATTTCATTTTGAAAATAAAATTTCATTGACTTTTCATATAAAATAGACTTGAGGATGCTAAGCAAGGAATTAATAAAACACAGTTAACCTTCATTTATGATATTTGAGAAAATCAATCATCATTGATTCAATCTGATTGTTCTTAAAATATCTAGTGGCAAATATAAACATCTGTGCAGTGGCAAATATAAGAAAATTATCAGATGCAAATATAGGCATCATTTAGACAGTCCATTTGCATGCAATCATTATTTAGCATGTCTACAATTTGTTAAGAGGCAAATATTAGCATATATCCAAACTTGATTGTATGATGTTTGTTGATAGTTGGTTGCTTTGATATTCAGCAGCCAATATTACAGACAATTATAGAGTTATAGAGGTCTTAATCGTATCTAATATTCAAATTTAAAGTAATATTAAGGTAAAAACTGTTAGCGCGATAGAGGAGACAAACTTGGTTCCCTGGAGAAAAATTATCAATATTGGCTCATATTAGGTATATAAATTATCAACTAAGATGACCTTATATATTTGCTGACTTAACAAAATCTGTCATTGTTATTGTAAATTATTCAAATAACAATTAACCTACCTTTTTTCAATTTAAACAGCAGTAATTAAAACTGCAATAAAAAAAACCAGAAGTCATAAAACAATAATTGTAATAATTAAAGTGTCATGCCCAGCTGATATGCTATGGTTGACCTATTATTTCATTGTCCTTAAATGGGGTGTTCAACAGTTTCTGGCTAAAGGCTAATTAACACTGAGTGTGGAACAGAAATCAGAGGTTTCCTTTTTCATGCACCTTTGCATAATCTAAAGTACTGTGTCTTAAAACACAACTTGCACTGTCATTGCCTTATGTGGCATCAGTTTTTATTGTTGAAGGAAGCTGGAGTGTCTGGTGAGTACCATGCCCTTGTCAGGAAAACTGACAATGATAGTCAATTAAGATTGAAGTTGAGCTCACCACAAGAAGTAGAGAGATGGATATTTTGGTAATGGCCCACGTTAAAAACAAAAGTAACTAAGTACAAAATGTCAGATGACCACCTACACAAAAAGTGCCACAAATTATCCCTTTGGTATCTGCTATTTTATCTATCCTTTATGTATAAACATCTTAGTGCAGAAACTCCATATTGAGGTTAAGCAGTCTACATATTTTTGAAACAGCAAACAAAACCATGATCTGTTATTTTTACCTCAATTTGTTTATTTTTCTTAAATGCATGCAATTCAATACATAAATATATATTAGAAAGATGCAAGGTTGTCAAATTGTGTCTGTCATATCATATGTTCGAACTCATTTTCAAAGAAGATGTTAATTGGATAAACTAAATATACTTTTTTTCCAAGACATCAAATGCTTAATTAACAGCTTGAAATTACATAAATCATAATCAATCTTACAATGTGGTCAGACATTATCATTTCTTTTTACTTGAAGGAGCATGTAATTAAATTTCTTTTATGACTTTGTAATTTTAATTTTTCTGTCATGATTTATACATTATTATAATTTGTCACTAAGTTACGAAAAGTTATCATTTAATGGTTGTAGTTAGTGATAATTAAAGGACAGTATGAAAGATCATTATTAATATTTTAAGATAACTTTATAGTCTTCAAAGAGTATATTTATAAGAAGTTTGATTTTATCAACCATCTGACATAAAAATTGCAGACTCAGGGCATATGCACTTAATGTGCTTTGAGTAGGCTAGGGAAATCTCTATGATCGGTAAACATTCCACGAGTAAGCATTCTTATAAGAAATATTCCTATCTTAACCCAGTTATTAACTATTGGAACATAAAAATATTTGTTTTCTTCTTCCCTAGACATTCTTCTGGTGTGTTCAGGAAAATACTAATTGGACTGGCATACATATACCATTTCAAATAGTCTGAGAGTTATAACATATAATTACACTGTATGTAAGAATCCAGGGTTTTGATTGGTTGATATCCAGTGTATTTTTCACCAACTAACTGTTATCAAATGAAAATCATTCATTTTTAAACGCAGTCGGGTATATGCAAAAAGGATATGACTTAATTTTACCCTCTCTGCCGTGGTATTTGCCAAAAATATTCTATCTGACTCACAGGACGCTTGTAACTTTACGGAACGTTAATATTAGGTGTACGAAAACAGATATAGCATGATCTTGAGGGGTATTTGCGAAAAATACCTGTCTTCAGAATGAATTTCCCTCGCCTTTCAGCTTGCGAAATTTAACATTCTCTTAGACTAGTATTTTTCGCAAATACCCCTCCTTATATATATATATATGTTTGAATTCACTTCTGAAAAAGTCTTAAATTCAGATCAACCATGATAAATATGCATTAAAATTATTTTAGATTTAAAATATTTCGGAACAAGAACTTTAGCGTATATGGAGAATATGTTTTTGATTTTCCTTTGCAGTGAGCTGATCACTTAAAAATTCACTAATATCACAACTCATATTTCTTTACTAAAGTATACTGCATGTTAAATGCTTATTTTAATATGTGCATTATATAAATCAAAGCTAAAGAATGCAGAATGAAAAGAAAAAACAAACATTTTATATAACATGATTATTTTACACAATTTGAGTTATCATATTAATGATATAGTACTCATAATCTTATGCCAATGTGCAAAAAAAACTGAATGTGCCACATTTATGAGCTATAACTTTCTCTTAAAAAATAAAGTAGGATTTTGAAAATAAATAAAAGGAGACCATATACTTAAATTATTATAATAAAGATAAACATCTTGTGCAATAAACCTCTGAGTTTTCTATAAGTCTGAGTGATACTGTCATATTTGACATGTCTTGAAATTCTCATATTTGACATGTCTTGATCCTGTGGATTTAATTTTTTTCATGGTAAACTAATTTTCATGGATTTTTTTAGTACAAGTGAACCCCAAATTTTAATGTTCAACTAAGTAAAAATTGTCCATGTATTAATTGAAGGCTTGTTATATATAATGTAGACTTCATAAAATTAACCATATTAGATGCCCATGCAAAAACATTTTTTTCTTCATCAACGGAAAATTAGTACCAATGATAATAACTGAATCCACAGTATGCTGATTTTGATGTGTCTTGTCTTTCTAAAATTTGACTTGTCATAATATGTTGACAGTTGACATGTCTAGAGTCTAATAGTTGACAACTTTGACATGTCTTGATATCATGATAGTTGACATGTCTTAAATCTTATATTTGACATGTCTTAATATCCTAATATTTGGCATGTCTTGATATGCTGAAAGTTGACATGTCTTGATATGCTAAAAAGTTGACATGTCTTGAATCGAATATTTGGTATGTCTTGATATGCTGATCTTTGACATGTCTATAGATATGCTGATATTTGACATGTCTTTATATTCTAAGAATTGATCTATCATGGTTCAGATATTCAGGATCAGGTATAGGACAAGTCCTAATTACTAAAGCCAATATGTAGCAAGTGATCATATTCAAAATTTTGATAATTCATTTTCTTGGTCTGTGGCAGTTATCTGATAACTCAACTGTTTTATAAAGATGTCTGGAAATTCTATATATATTATGAGTGCATGACAGGCATTTAAAGCTTCTGCATTTAAAACTTCTGTGCAAATATCAGTCACTCCAACCAAGCAAACTTTTGTGTAAGTCTATAGTTTGGTAAATTGTTTAGTTTGAGTCTCAGTACAGGTGTTTGTCAGGTAGCATTACAGTTCTATGTAGGTATCTGACAACTTTATGGTTCTGTATGGATCCCTGCCACAGGTGCCTACCATCTGTATCTTTCTGTTACCCTCCTTGAAGATATGGTTAAACAAGAATGTGTCCATAGTACACAGATGCCACACTTTCCGCTACTATTTTATATGTTCAGTGGACTGAAAAATTGGGATCAATCTGTAATTTGGCATTAAAGTTAGAAAGATCATATCATAGGAAATATGTGTACTAAGTTTCAAGTTGATTGGACTTAATCGTCATCAAAAGCTACCTTGACCAAAAACTTTAACCTGAAGCAAAACAGACAGACAAATAGACAAAAGCAAAGTTCAAAAAACATAATGCCCCTCTTCTAATTCATAGGTCTGGCAAAAATATAGAAGGCTCTACAACTAACTGGTCTATGCAAGGGTTTTCTACATTATCTTGGCTGCAAATTAATGTTCTTTGAAAAAGCCTTGTAACTGTTTAAGTTGTTTGTCAATGAACATATATCAACCAAATATTATAGTTTAACAAGTACATGCCATTTAGCTACTTCTCAACATAACATATGCCATGCCAGGGATTTTGAACTCCTTAAATAAGAGTTGTGGTAGTCTATGTGTGTGATTAAAGTGTTAAAAGTCGTGTCAAGTTAAAGGTTCTAAGCTGTGTTTGGTAAGCTAATCCTTCTGGAGCCTATGGAATCATCCCCAGTTTTTGGTGGAGTTTTGTAATCTAAGTCTTAAGTTTTCAATGTGGACATTGGTCTTTCACCCTTTGCTGTGGTGTTGTCAATTTCGTTGACTTTTAAGTTTTGAATATACTCTTGGTATTCTAATCCCCCTCTTTTTTCTTTTTATCTTTCTGTACAATTGTGTTTCATAATTCTGTTAGATTATCCCTATTTCTGGTACCAGATATTCTTGTTATATAATTATATATATTAGATAGAAATGTATGATCTAATGTTATATGTAGATACATGTGAAGTTCATGGTTCTGTTCAGGAATCTGATAAATTTAATGCTCTGTGTAGGTGTGCCAAGTTTGTTGTTCTATGCAGGAGTCTGTTAAAGTTATGTGCGGGCGTGTGCACAGGTTAAGGTTCTGTGCAGACATGTGTCAAGTTTATGGGCCTTTATGAGTAACTGCATGTATGCTTCATGAATAGACCTGAGGAATTTTTGGTTTTTGTCAAGTTAATAGTTTTATATGTAGAGAACATATTGCTACCACACAGTTTTCAAAGCTTCCTATAAACAGATTTGCCAAATGAAAATAAAGATCTAGTATAGCTATAGAACCATTAAGCAATAGGTATATATAATCAACCAAATTTTACCCACAAAATGGAGGGGGCCCCTCCCCCTGGATCTGCCTATGGGTATTTTTAAAACCTATGTTTATCTTCCATTTTCCTGTTTCTGGTTCTGTTTACAACTTGTCATTTACAACTAGAGTAAAGAGGTGTAAAACTTCTGTTACAAAATTTATTTATACTTTGCGAATAAAATTCTTCATTGCCGGATTTCTGCATTATAAATACTTGCAAACTCAGCAACTAAGAAATAATTACAAAATTGTTTATTATAGTTTGTTTATGTGTTGCATCATTGAAGCAATCTGTTTAATCAATTACTATAAGTGTCTAGACCAGATAAGATAAAGTTGTTTTTCACCATGTAACTTCTGTTAGGTAGATATTTAATAATAATTTAAACTATAATAATTATAGAAGTACTTTGGAAAAGAATAAAAAAAATAAATGGGACTTTGATGGGGGATGACAGCTGTCAACATTGAAAAAGCTTTTGGGGTATTAATAAGGTCATAAGTGATTGTCAAGATTAAGGAAGGATCAGAGAATTCCCTTGGAATAGGTAATGGGTGTGTTAACAGCAAGAAAGAAAGTTTACTGTTAGAGTGAAAAGATCAGACAATTCAAAAGAATAAGTGATAATAAGTGTTAACAGCAAGAATGGATCAGCAGAATTATTATTAAATTGGTGATATGTGTATCAACAGTAAGAAAGGATTTAGAAAGCAAAGATCTGTGATATCCAATGTAATGAAGAAAGATGGGTTACAAAGCAAGAATTATCAGAGAAGATCATGTAGAATAGGTAATAGGTGTGTAAACAGCATGAAAGGATCAATAAAAACAAATTACTGGAGTATATGATAGTAACTTTTACAACTCAACAGCAAGAAAGTATGGAAAGGAAATTGTGTGGAGAAGTGGGATACATACACAGCTAAGAAAATCAGTACAATGCAGATTTAAGAACATAAAGGCAGTAGAAAGAATGAATAAGTGAAAAGATGAGAGCTGTCAAGAGTAAGTGACAAGATGAAAGATCAGCGAAATCTGTAGGGCTAGTAAAGGGTGTTAAAATTATCTCCCAGAACACATAGACTAAATAGACATTGAGATCCACACATTATATGGGGAAAAGAATAAAAAGGAATGAGGAATATTTCACAGCAGAGGAGAAGACTATACTTATTACAGTGTACCTGGCCTAAATGAAGAGCTTTTAACTTAAAAAAATAAGGAATTCAAAAATAAATTAACTGAGTTTTTGCACTGATTGAAGACCAACTAATGATTGATTGATTGTTGATTAACATCCAGTGACAAATATTTCAGGCAGGTTCAGCACAAATGACCAGTGTAATAGGTCTAATTTTGTAATGTGTGGACACAGTTCCTACTTCAAGAGTAAAACATGTATATAATACAGGCTTCTATCTGATACATGTATCCAGTATGGGGTGAAGCAAAACCTTTATTAGATTAATGTGGTGAAAGATTTTATCAAAATGGAAATCTAAACCACAAATTAAACCATTATCATCTTTCACTCAATAAAATAGGTATTCCATGAAGTTTTGTAACTGATTTAAAAGTGTTTAATGTAACCTAGCTGGTATGATGTTAAATTTTAAAGTATAATGAAAGCTTTACTAAGAATAGACACACATTGTTAGCTACCTCTTAGGACACTTAAACAGCTATAAATTAAACCTTTCACAATAAAAAAGTAAGGCAATGAAATATTTATACATACTTCAACATTGGCTAGATTTCATTCATTATATTAACACTAGCTTGGTTATATAAAGTTAAAAGAGAAACCAAATCTTTACAAGTATTAGCTTTCTAAAAAGCTTTGGACTGCTTGGCTGTATCATGACTTTTCAAAAGTTAGAAATGGTCTATATAAAGTTGTTTAAATATGGGAAAGATTTTAAAATATCTATCTCATCAGTGTGATATTATAAACCTGTAATTATTTCATGATGGCCTAAATATACATTTTTTTTTAAGTGCAAAGCAAAAATTTTAATCCAATGTTGATTTCCTTCGTGTGGTAATTTGTTAATTATCTATGAATTTTCCGAATCCTTATTACTTTGATCAAGTATTTTTTTAAGGATTTATTTTTAATTTAATAGATTGGTTCTTAGGGAACAACCAATTAACTTCAGAAGGGTGGGGTTGGGGGAGGGGTTGGGGTTTATGATCTATGTTTTTTTCCTTAAAAAAATATTCTGATTTATGAAAGAAAATATTCTTTTTAAACAGAGAACAAACACAAATAGTTTTAATCTAGATTTCCTCCATAAATTAAAGTGTTAAATTTTGAACAATATAATTTAATTGATAGCATCTAAAAAGTAATTAAAATTGTTCTACAAATATTTTTTCGGACACAGACAAATATCAATACCTTGAAGTTTAATGGTTGCTGCTATAATTTATGTTATTCTAATTTTTTTGGAGAATACAATCTCCCAATTAAATCTTTAAAAAAAAAAGATTTTTAGTGATCAAGAGGAAAAAGCATCTGATATAAGTATTAGCTCTACTTTGATTAATGACACTTCTGTCAACATTATTTTTTCTTATTGAGGTTATCTAAGGAAATGTGAAGTGGTATTGTTTTGTGATTATATTAAAATTTTCATTCAGTTTCCTCTAATAAATCATGTATTATCCCATACATTATGCTCTCTTCCTTATAAAAAAACATCAACATTATGTAAACAATGCAAAAAAACATCAGACAATATAATTCATCATTTTAGATTATCTTTCTTATCTGATAAGATATAAATAATATAAAAATCAAGAGGGGTAGGGTGATTGCCAATAAGACAGCAATCCACTAGAGACCAATGAGAGAGTATGTAAACAACTATAGGGTTCTATACGACCTTCAACTCTAAGCATATCCCATACAATATAGTAGGCTACCAGCATCAAAGGCCCCACATGACCAAACAATTCAAAAGAGAATTTTTTTTGTTAAAAACAATAAGCGAAAACAGAATACAGAACATAGCATCCAACTTCTGTGGATTGCTTAATTTTTGTCAGATACCAATTTTCGTGGATTTAGTGGGTACCAGGGAACCACAAAGTTCAAACATTCCACAAATTACAAATTTTCTAAAGGAATGTATGCAGACTTTGCAAAAACCATGAAATTAAATATCCAACAATATACAACTTTTCCACAAACCAATGAGTATCCATGATAATAAATGAATCTACATTATATATATCATCTGAATATTAAGTTTAGGCTTTATAGTAAATGTTGTGAGTTAAGAGTGTTTGTGAGCGCTTCAGCATATTTTTTAAATCAGAAAGAATGTCCAAGCTTTGACAACCAAAATGAATGATTTATGACTTTACTCTTTGTCTGTTCTATCAGGTCGGGTTGTTGTCACTTTGACACATTCACCATTTCCATTCTCAATTTCATTATCTTTGTTTATCTCTCCTTAGAAAATATAAATAATAACAAGAATGATGCTAAAAAAACATAAATTCATAACCAAGATCAAATCATCTTTTTTCTCGAAATTGCGATGTACTAACCATGTACAATGTACTAAAAAAGATATCATATTTGTATAACCACAAGCAATCTAGTCAAAAAGTCAAATCTTTTGAAATTGTGTACCTTAATTAATAGTTCAATGAATAAAATGATAACATCTTATATGCCTTTAGCCTTGTTAGATGTATCCGAATGACTTAGGTGTTAAAAGGTGAAAAGGGTAAACTTATTTGTACTGTCCAAAACAAAGTCTGTTTGAACTGTAAGATCAGTATTCCAGACAAAACAAGTTTTCTCATCTTCCATGTGTAAATTATGTTTATTGAAATAACAACTTTGATGAAAGGGGTTGATATCTGATGAAATATGATTATTTTATTTATCATGATCCCTGTAGTTCTATTATAAAGTAAAATAAACATATCAATGTAAGATCAGTATAATTTATGGGGTATTTTATATCAGTAGTTCAAGTCTATGAGATGTGGTTTTACATACAAATTACACATACGTTTTTTTGTATAAGCACTTTATTTAAAAGGTCGACAAGTGAACCTAAATTCGGTCAAATTCTTTTAAAAAATAATCAAAATGACTATGAACTACTTTTTGTTCCAAATACTTTGCAATCTTGAGACTGATACTCGAAAATATTCAGGTGGCTAATGCCTTTCATGTAATGTCAGTTGACACAAAAGTATCATTGTCAAATGATTCGACACAAACATATTATTGTCAATCTAATGCAAATAAATATAAAATAAATTTATCCTAATGCATTAAGTGGTATTTATAAGGACTATCTCCACTGCACAATAGTTAATCAAAACCATCAAATAATGCAAAATAAATGACAAAAGTCAATGTGAAAGTGCATGTCTGCATTGATATATTCCACGCTACTGCCAACCTTTAGACATCTGTGGTTAGATATGCATCTTAAATTATTGCGACTTTTACAAAAGTACACATGTACAGGGCTCATATTAACATTTAGACTAAATATGGCATTATACTATAATACAAAAGATCAAATGATATATCTTTTTACTTACTCCTAAAGTCTATACCATCTAATTCTTTACATTTAGATGTAACAGTTGCCATAAATACGAAATGTCATGATTTTTTAAATGTAGAACCATTAGAAATACATTTGTATTCATAGAGTTTCTTTAATTGAAAGTGTTTTAAATTCATAAAGATTTATACATTATGTATATAATACAGACTAACTGATTTCTGCATGCAATAAACCACTCAATAACGATATAACTCGTCCTTCTTGTAACAGACGAACCGTAGACGAACCTAACACTTCTGGCAAGACCACTGCTTTGAGTGCGTCATACACAGGACAATGTTATATATCTAGGTAACATAGTGTTCTGGCTTGTCAACTGACAACACAGTTCTGTCATTATACCCTAAAATATCTCCTTATTTTTGGCTGTAACACATTCTTTGATGAGTTGTAAGACAAATTCTAGGAGGTAGACTCAGACTGGTAAGGGAAGAAAACGTTTCCTTGAAGATTGCTCTACTCTGTAAGAAACATTCTTAAACAAAGCAGTAAAATTAAAAATGTCCCTTTTTTTCTAAGACATGAGATAGGACATACGACTTAATTGAAATTCATGTGCAGCTTACAATTTAGGTCACTGAGATCTATTTTAAATCATAAGCTGTCATTATACTATTGTAGATGCATCCACACCCAAAATAAGATGATAGCAATAGGTCAATATTCTAAAGCCACTGAATTAAGGAATATGGGTATTAGGAATGTAATTTGGGGTCAACTTCTAATGGTAATCCAAGATAAATCTACACACCAAAGTTTATAAATCTCACAACAATGACTGCTGATGTTCATACTATTGACACTACTTTGATGATGTA
This sequence comes from Mytilus trossulus, assembly GCF_036588685.1. Lineage (NCBI taxonomy): Eukaryota > Metazoa > Mollusca > Bivalvia > Mytilida > Mytilidae > Mytilus > Mytilus trossulus. The sequence goes on from NC_086378.1 coordinate 7,081,597, forward strand.
CCCTTAACTGGGTTAGAGAAAAACTAATAATATGTTTACCAATCCTAACATAATAATAGTGCTTTAAACTGGTTACAATACTAAATAAAATTAAGAATGGAAATGGGGAATGTGTCAGAGAGACAACAACCCGACCATAGAACAGACAACAGCAGAAGGTCACCAACAGGTCTTCAATACAGCGAGAAAATCCTGTACCCAAAGGCTGGCCCATAAACAAATATCTACACCAGCTCAGTGATAATGGACGGTATAAAATTCACTATAAACAAGTAATTAGAATTACAGAGCCTACAATTCTCTGGAATAGAATATGTTTTGTCTACTAAAGGCATTCCTGCTAATCTCCTCCCACTCAAACTCAGAAACAAACATCAACATTGTTAGAAGGTCACTTGGTATAAAAAAAAGCTCTTCAAATTCTAATATAGTTGCATGTATTCCTTTCAGATATGTTAATCTGGAAAAGCAATTGTAAAGTTGTTTTTTTCTACAATTGTATATCTATACCTCCCAAGTGATTTTCAAGATGAGAAAGCAATGTATCAACAATATTCACAATGTTATTGAGGTATAGAACTCAAGGTTAAAGATTATACTTTTCATCTAATTTACAATTTAAAATTGTGCTTTCAATCAAACAGAACAAATTTCTCAGTCAGGTATGAAATAGGTAGCCTTACTAAGTTCTTGCACCTAAAATATATCAAACAAGATATTTGAAGATTTATATGAATTTCTACAATGATTCTATCATTGTTCAGAGTTTTTTGGTGTGTAACCTTAACTGCTCTCTGTTGCTGTCAACTTCATGCAAATAAAATACACATAATTTCAGGAGGGATTAGCACCATTGGTTTGGCTTTTTCATATGTATTCCTTTTTATTTGAAAATCTTACCATTTATAACACCATACTGAAACAAAGGTGAAGTTTTCATTAAATTAAAGCCTTCTATTCACGGGTCAGTCTCCATTTGTCAGAGGAACTGACCAGATCTGCCTATACTTGACCTGGATAAACATCGATAAACTAAATTAACCAGTAAATATTTTGGAAGTATTAAACAGGTTTTCAAAGCTTTTACTACTCTAAAACATTGATTTTGTCCAAAATAATGTTTTGAATTATCTTTTAAAAATAAGAAATATTTGATCATGATTTTGGTGATCTAGAATCAAGATTGTATTTACTTTGACCCTTTGACAAAAATATAAAAATTTCAAAAAATTTTGAACCAACCTATTTATCAGAAAAATTACACTGGATATATAGCAGTTTGACAAACACTAATTTTGATCATTGAGAAAAATAAATATCCTGTGACAACAAGTTTAGCTGATTTTATAGAGTTATCTCCCTGTAGTGTTAGGTACCACCTTTAATAAACACCACTTTAACACTTTCGTCTTAATCATGTGACATTTTTCAAGTAAGTGAAGGAGGAAGCATGAGTCTCTTAAAGAGAACAAAAGAGGTCTCAGTCAAAAAAAATTATTTTGAATACTCAGAGTACAAAATTTGTGCTAGAAACACCAAATACACTATTTTAATTGTTAGATTTCTGAGTCTGAGTAGGATAATCTTGGTCATAAGTTTTTTTACCCCAAGACCAGGTTTATGGCAGGAAATATATGAATCTGCCACAAGGAGGGTTCAAACTCACATACCAACATGTTTACAATAGTGATCACTTTAGATGAACTATTCTCACAACTCCCCCAACTTAGGCCCTTCAAGATAACTGATTTCTCATTTTATACTCACTTAGTTATGACTATTACAACTTATTGAAACAAAAAAGGTTTTGCTGACAATAACAAGATTAAAGGTGCAATAAGAGGAATTTGTTGATTTAACCTCGAGCTCAGATACGTAATACCATCGTAGATGGAATCTAAACTCCTATGATGAATTCACTGACAAATATGCTTTAATGCCATCTTCACTTTTATCCAAGTATTATATAATCCTTCAGAATTATAAAGTAAAGACATACCACAAAATGCAATAAATTCTTCACTTTGTCATAATCCTAATTCTTCTTTATTGTGTCTCGGTCATGTTGCCAAATGCTTTTGTATAAGATTTTTTGTGTATGCTAAGCACTGTATTAATTATATACAACAGACTTAAAATATTCTTGTAAATTTAAGTCAGACTGACACTTGATATAATAATTTCATTTAAAAAAAAACTTTTCTCTTTTTTTTTTTAGAAAAAGCTCAGATTCAATAAAAAACTGTATAAAATTAAATCTATCAAAATATGAATAAACGGCAAACATAATTCTGAGGGTTGGTAAAAAGTAAGGTTAGATATCATGTGCTATAAGAAACATTAAGTTTCAATATTTAGCTTTAATTTTGGTTGTTTAATTTGGAACGACAATAAATATCTTTCCAAATTTAGAAAAAGGTGGCTTTTTTTTACAAATTCACTTCCAGGTGGAATATTATGAAAGATAAAAATACAAATCACTTATGCATTTATATATAATAGTTCTATAGCATATATGGGGATTGGTCCTTTGAAATACTGTAACATAATTGCTGAAATTGAACACCAATTTGCCTCTGTTCATTGTTTTTTGAGTGGAAACAAAAAATCTGTGCAGGTGTACGTAATAGGTATCCAGAAGTCAAAGTAGGTTGTGGGATGATATGTAATTATGTCAGAAGAAATTGGTACCTTTCAACCTGTCTTCAATGTGGTGCTATGAACTGACTGACTTCTTAAATAGATATAAATTGGTACATTCTTCACTGACTCACTGATTATTTTATGTAATACTACCCCCTCTCACAGGTGACTATTAATAACTACCGGTACTTCTTTTATTACCGATGACAGATGCAGTTCCAAATTACAAGCCTGCATCAATATTGCATACAAATACAACACACATCATTTCCTATGAGAAATTACATTATTATTGAGGTTAGACAAAAGAATTTTCAAAATAACTTAAAATGCATACAAACTTCAGTCACCTGTAGTGAGCTTATTAAAATTAGAGTCATTAACCAGAAGTAGTTGTTACATAATCTTAGAAGAAGACAAAATACCCAGACTATTTACAATATAAACATTATGTTATCATGCCACACCAACAATGCATGTAGCTAATACAACAATGCATCCAGTATCTAAAACAGGTATTCTGATGAAAATTCTTAACTACGTAACTTTGTAATACTTTTTCTTAAGGAATTTTTAAAACTTCTCTGTAGCAGTGACTGATCCAGGGGGGGAGGGCAGCAGGAGTGGTCTGGGGGTTGGAACCCCTTTTTTTATGATGAATGCCAGCTGAAGGACTCCTCTGGTTGCAGGATTTCTCACTGCATTGAAGACATATTGGTGACCTTCTACTGTTGTCTGTTATATAGTCGGGTTGTTGTCTCTTTGACAAATTCCCCCTTTCCGATCTTAATTTTATTTGAATGGGGACATATAGTTTGAACCACCCTTTACCCTGGGTTGGGAACCCACCCTTTTAAAAATGGCTGAATCCGTCCCTTTAGGGATGCATTGCTGTTAACCAGTATTGATAGATGCCTTGCATGCAATGTTTAATGTTCAGCGAAACAATAAATAACAAAATTTATAGAGAACATAAATCCATATTTAATATAACATACTAACGTAATGGTACCCAAATTGCACCGAGTACCCAAATTGCACCTATTTAGCAAAAAAAGCAGCAGACCTATTACAAGATTTCCTAGAGACTACACAATTTGTATTTTTTCTGATTTGATACTATGCACATCTTTTAACATAGGTGAAAATATTTAGATATGCACAAAACGTTCATTTATCAATAGATGAAGTGTTTACTGAAAAAGCAAAATGTACTTAAACGTTGCCATGCGACGTCATCAAAACGTCATCTTTTTAAAATGATAAAATGCAATATGTTACAAGTACCCATTTAAAAACAAATGAAGAGTAAGCATGGACTTATATCCAATTGTTCAAAATATTTGAAGAAATTAAACAAAAGCTCTGTTGAGGCCAAATGAGAATAAAGTCAAAATGACATTGATGTAAGCAAATGTAGGTCACGATCTTCAACAATGAGCAATCCAATACGGTATAGTCATTTATAAAGTCCAAAAATTTAACTCCTCTGCTATATTAGTTCATTTTGTTGATGTATAATATTCATGCAATCATCATGTCTTTTAAAGTACTACAGCAAATGAAGACTGCATAAAATTATATTTTATCTTTTCAAAGACAGTAATGAGTTTAAAAAATTGTATCAGGAAATTGGTATATGAATTAAGGGTAAATAGGCCAAAGCCAAAGGTAAAAGGTAAAAAAATATGTTAAATATCCAATTTATTTTGACTTATTCTAAATATTTTTCAAAATAAGATTTCTAGAATTTCAATGATATCTTTGCCACTTCAATTATAGAGAAGAGCTCTTAAACATGTCAATTAACAGAAAAACTTACTGAACAATAAAAATAAACAGTTTTTCTTTACAACAAAGTACACGATACTAATTGATAAAAATACAACAATCTGCCTTATCTGTTTTAGATGCTCACTTCCAATTTGTTAAGATCAAAGGTTAACCCACTATCATCTAAAACACTTAACCCTAATAAATAACTAAGAACTATGTGTGGCATCACCAATAAACCTTTCATTACATCATCAAACACTCAATTATACCAAAATTGTATAATTTAAAATGAAAAATGTAGACTGCATTATTTTAAAGACCAATTATCTAGTCTCTAAAAACAGTTTTAGCCAGTAATGATAGAGATCAGAAGATAAACATATAACAGGACAAGTTAACTTAGAGAGCATTTCTTTCTAACCAAAAATTTTGTAAACGTTGTGTGGCGTTTGTTGTTGTTTTCTAAACACTACAAAAGTAGGAATCAGTTTAGTGACCCTGTTTGAACTTTCAATAATGCATGCACATGTTGTTGGTAAACAGACCTTTGACAAACGTAAAAACAAATACATAGTTTAAACAGGGTGAAATTAGAAACAAATGTAGCGTTTGTTCTAACAAACAATGAACGACAAACTGAAGACACATTTTTAACAAGTGCATAGTTTGTCAAAGTTTATGTAAACTTTGCAAATGTATGCTAGAAACAAATAATTAAAACATGTGTGTTTCCATCGTTTGTGTTAGATCGAAATGCACCCTTAATTTGTGGGCAAGAGAGGCCAAGGACACTCCAATATTATCTATCTCTTAACAAGACAGAAAGAGATGCATTATTGATGGTTTAAATTTTAAAGTAATATATAAGATCTTTTTATTTTCTGGGGAATACTGAAAAAACAACCTGAAAAAACCTATTTCTTTATAGAGAGACATATGAAAAGAGGGTGTCAGTCAAAACTTCAGACCCATAGAACTACACTATAATGGAATTCGCTTTTTTGTGCATATTTCCTTTCATCTATTTTTGCAATAATTTTTCATATCAATGCTACTGCTTGAGATAGAAAATTATTACTAGAACTTAGGAGGTACATTGCGTTGGAAACGAAATTGACATGAAATTGACAATGTCGTCAGAGGTAAAATAGTGATAAACAGATTATCATTGGTCATCTCAACTTAATTGTTTTTTTCACTTTCACGGTACAGGCTTAAGCAAGAAAATCAATGTTTTTCAAGACTCATGGTCTCTAATTCATAAGAATCTTAAATATTGTGTAGGCTGTGTAACATGATTGACCAACCTTATAATAAAATGCCAGAAATATACAGACCGACATAAGGAAGTTCTCATGCATTATAAAGTTCTCCACAGTAAAGATTTCAGCGGCCTCTTAAACTGTTCTAGCTTACTGAATAACTTTATCAAACAATATCTGAAAAAGGAGCATCAAGTTTCATACTGAAATATTATTTAATTCATAATATTACTTTTCATCCGTGAAATGTGAAAATAATTTAATCAGTCTTTAAAGTATAGCATCTTTATATACAGTATTTGAAGCACGCTTAATTTTACATGATGTTAATATATAATAAAATAATAAAAAGATAGGTGACTTATAACGTGTTTTTAACTGTAACCTTATATGATGTGACAGTATCGCAAGCATGAAAGTATTATGATAATTTTCTTTTATACAAATATTTCATTCAAACTTGTGGCGTACTAACATTTGACTTACAAACATATAACAAGTCAGCTTTGATTGATCATCTGGAAAAACAACAGATGTTTAAAACTGCCCTTTTAACAAACATATTTGATAACTTGTATACCTTGAGAAAAAATGCATAGAAAATATGAAAATTTCTTTTTGAACATTGAGAAATTTGAAGTTTTACATACGTACTTTGAAGAAACATATCTATTTTTGAAGACCTTTCACTCTGTTCCTGGTATGAATAAAAAGAGATATCGGGCAGACACAATACGTTATAATTCAAAACCTAAAAAAAAACGCATCTGGAGGTCAAAATTAGCTATTTGTAGCTTTCAGAGTGTTAATTAGATATATTATTTAAAAATATCTAAAAAAAAAAAAAAAAAAAAAGAAAAGAAAAAAAGGTAAACCAAATTATGCAAAAAAAATATGTTTTATTTGCAAAATTACTGCAGGTGAAGAAGTTCTATCCTTTTCTTTAGTTCAGTCATTTGCTGGTGAATCAGTTCTAATCATAAGGATTGATAGTAAATGCATTACATGTACAATAATGTCACTGCAAGATCTATTTTTGATCAATTCTGAAGGTTTCGATTCCAACAAAATTAAAAGTAAACAACTATAGTAACTAGATGTCAGTCATTTCTTAACAACAAGTGTTAGTTTTACTCCTAATATACAAACTTTTAATGAAGATAAAACAGTCAAGCAATGAAGATCCATTTTCTATACTTATCTTCAAATAGATATCTATCAATGTACCAATTTGTATTTTTGTGTAAACAAGATCTGTTTGATAATGTGTCTGACAGGGTACATCAATAGTTACTGTCAGTTATACAAATAACTTACTCAAAGATCAGTCATAAAGTTGAAAACTAATAACACCAACCTCAGGATTAAAGTTAGAATTGTTTTGTTTACTATCAAAGTACGGTAGATTAAAACAGGAATGAGTTCGCTCCTATTTAAGGAAGCAATTTCATTCAAGATGTGTAAGCATAGGTTATCTGAATCAATATAAGTACACTTGTTTCTTTTACTATCAAAGTAAATCACAACAGGAATGAGTTCTCTCCTATTTTAGGAAGCAATTTCATTTGATTGAATGAAGATGTGTAAGCAAAGGTTGTGGGGACGGGTAAGAAACACAATGACATATAATTACATTTTGTCTATACAGCATTCAAAATAAAAACTTAAGTTTCCGTTTGAATGTTCATTTTTGCAGAGAGTTGAGTGTGGGTGGTTGGTATGGTATGTAACATACCATCAAATAATAAAATCATTCCTTGTATCCTTTTTTCTCAAATCTCGATGTTTACTTTGTGTATTTACCTCCTATTTGCAATTTCAAGATTGTTTGCTTTATAGTTTCCTGAGTTCACAAACAGCTGAGCAGAGAAATAAAAGATTTATTTTCCACTACACTGGCTGCTGACTGGCATTTACCTCTCATAAACTGACAGGTAAAAGAAGCAGAAAAACTTTCCACTTAATGCTCAGCTGATTTTGAAATTTTGTCTGTTCTTCAATGATATCTTATCAAGGTGCATGTCCTTGGTATCTAAGACAAACAAGATTGCTGAAGCTGACATGGGTAATTTTATGGTACTTGTTAGGCTATAAAATGTAATTTAGTTGTTCAACATCAATCAAAGGTATCAATTGTTGAATAAAGCTCTCTAAAAGCTATAAACTGGGTGTTTTTAACCTTTTTATTGCAGTTTTATGTAGAGGTTACTTATCTAGTATTTGTAAAGTACATTGACATTTTACCCTGTATAAGACCTAACAGGTTATTCAACCAAAATGTGAAGCACTGCGGCCAACACTTAAGATGGTCAATCTGTGACAGATGACCCTTTGACAAAACAACTCAGGAATATACTAGGAGTAATATTTATGATGGTCCTTGGAAGATGATCACTTAAGCCACCAACATGGAAACCCATGGACCCTCTGAAAATTACCACAAAGGTCAATAATTGGGTCCACTAGTAATGGTCAACCAATATGATGGTCCTTTGAAGATGACTTCTGAGGTCAATAATAGGGTCAACTAGTGATGACCTTATTGAGTTGACCACTAAAGTCAAGGCCATGTGAAGTTGACCACTGAGGCCAATAATAAACCATTGAATACAATTGGCTACGGCCAGCTTTCATTCATATTGCAAGAAAACGAAGCTTATTTTCAGAAAGAATATATATAACAAGATGTTTGTTACAAGTTTTATTAACTGCTGCATAAGTCGATGTGTCCAATATAATAAAATACACAAGTATATATACAGAATATAAACAGCGTCAAGGTTTCTATTAACTTGACCATTATAGTTTTGATTCTAAAGATACAGGGATGAATATCTATTAAGTTGACTCTAATTGACATGTTTTGACCAACCTGGAAATTGATGTTCGAAGAATACACGTATGTCCAGTGTTATAACTAATTGTTATTGCTATATGTCACCACCTGGTCTGCATGTAAACATGTTATATGCAACCCAGCGGTCAATTGAACAACCTTTTACAAGGTCATGATTTTCTTAATAGATATTCCCCTGTATTTATTTTATTCAATTTAATAAACATTTTAAGAATATATAATCATCAATATAAATATAAATATATTTTATATATATTTATATATATATTTTTTGCCTATCATATTGTCACATTTATAATTTTGATGAACATGCTTTGTTAGGTTTGTGTTTAATTAAGGGGAGTTGTTGGTTTCTTCTCTTTTCACTGTAAACTGGTCACAGATAAATTAACATTGAATTAAGTAGAGAACAGTCACAGAATTCTGTAATTCTTAAAAATTATCTACACCATTAAGTATGAGTGATGCTTGCATTATAATGGCATGTACCTTGTCTTAATGATTTTTAATAGCAAAGCAATATTGTAAATGTTCAGTAATATAAGTCTATGAAACTTTAAAAGTATGACAAGTTTGGCATTTTCTAAGAATATTTTGTATAGTTTCATTCTTTATATTGGTACTGTGATTAACAAGACATGAAAAAAAACTGGTATGCCAAAAAATTATGGAAACTGTGACTGCTGGTAAATTGACAAAGAAGTACCCAAATGACTACAAACAGACAGAGTGATTACTAAAGGGACTAAAAATAAGCCCATGGGGCCCTAATTTTAATCTAAACAGTACTACTCTGTCACATACAAAAATGAGATTATTCAAAACATTTGCAATGCATGGTAGCAATGTCTTGAACAATGATAAAGGAGCACTTGATTAGAAAAAAAACACAGAAATCCTTTTAATAAGAAATATGTGAAAATATTATTGCAGTATAATATGTGTTATTGCTTCAACTGGCAGCAACTGCACTTTATAACAAATTGTTATACTCTATAGACATAGCTGAAATTGCACCAAAAACTTTGTAACCAAAATGAACCAAGGGCAAACTCATTTACCTACAAAAACAAAAATAAGATTCACAAAAATTACAGAACAAAAAGTCTGCAATACCAGAAATTCTCCATTTTGTATAAAATTCAGAAATGCTGCAAATTCTATGTTAATCCTGACAATCCTTAGATGTTTTCCAATTAGCTTATGATTTATTTTACCATAAAATCAGCATGATCTAATGATATTTTTCACTTAGTCTCTCAGTGATTCATTACCAGTAGATAAGATAAAGAGCTTCGTTAATATCAAATATATACATTTTTTTGGTGTCTCTGCTCACAAATATATCACCTCTTACTCCTCCAGTAATAATCCTTTCTTATAATCTAACTTTGCATACAGATTTTTTAACCTTTAAATCTATTTTATCCGCCACGCTTTCTCCCTTGACTTGTTTCTTCCATAAAATGTATACCATTTCCCCTTTCCCCATATGCATGATATCTTCATAGTGGAACTTCAAGATAAATTATCCTTTTTTTTTTTTTTAATTTAAATCACTTCCAGCAATGAATCCAAGTACACCATGGGTTGAATATGTGCTGAAGGAATGTTATCACCTAACCACAACTTATTGATGATAATGGCAATGTATTTTCACTGGCATTGGAGCTCTGAAAACAAATCTCCCACACTTTTTGGCAAAAACAAATATTGAATTAAACTTTAAGAATATAGAGAAGTTCCACCCCCTCCCCTTGTCCCATTTTACGGTTCACGTGTACGTACACCACTCATTTTTGGTAGGTGATCTAATGAATTAATCAGACTCAAATTAGGCAGCTGGGTCTCTGAAAACTAAAACTGTCAGAAACTTTTAAATACACTGACTCAAAGTTTGCTACGCCTAGGCTATGAATGAATGCCCTTTTTTAAGATTCAACTTATCGCTATTCAGTACACCCTCACAAAAGTTGATTACAGTCATTCATAAATTTTTACAGTTTTAATCTGTTACATAATTTTTTTTAAATATCTGATTTCAAAATATGCAGTCAACACTTGAATGTAAATGCAGCTATCTTTGCAGTCAGATAAACAAGCATCTACATGACAGGTTGTAATATCTTACCAAACTTATGATGTGTGAGTGCTTGATCAAAACTCTGGCATGTTCCAAAAATCTGACAAATTAGGTTTTATTTCTGTCTGTGATTGTAATGAATGACCAACAGTATTTGATTATAATAGTAAATATATGCAAAAATGGTACCATGCGTAACTAACATCAAACCATTAAAAAGAGTTGTGAGACCATCTTCATCTGCCTAGTCATCATCTGTGGTTTTAGTCCTTAAGAAGGATAGTTCTGTCAGATGGTGCGTTGACTATAGGAAAATAAATAATTTGACCATAAAGGACATGTATCCATTGCCAAGAATCACATGTAATATGCTATCTTCTGTTATTCAAGTTGTGGGAAGCAGGATTGTATTTCTACTCATTTTGAAATTTTATTTTACTAATATTTATTCAGTATTCTCCAAGAATGCTGGTCCCAAGGTTTAAACCACCAAGCGTTTTAACATTGAATGACACAATTTTAGTTTTTTGAAATCAAAATAATAGCGATGACTAGCAGGTTTTCTTCAAAGACCACCAGGGAACAAATATCGTGAAAATTCTGAACTTCAGTTCCAGCAAAAATTGAGATAAAGCATATCTACAATACAATACAATTTATTTCATGCCTTACCACTGTTGAGGGGGGATGGGGTCAGGGGGGTCCTGATCTCAAAATCCCAGGCTTAAAAACATGAAATCCAGAGGTCCCGAACCTAAAAAATAAATAAATCCCGACATCCTTAAATTCGAAAAAAGAAATCCCGGATTTTGAAAGGGTCAATCCAGAAATCCTGAGCTTAAAAACACCCAATCTTGACGTCCCACAATAAGGTCCTGCCCCAATCACTGTTACAAATATATCATAGAGCAGGTGAATAGAACTAAACTATTTTGTATAGAGACAATTCAAATAAATTGATTAAAGAAAAAAAAAAGGGACAAATTTTAAGAGTTGAAAAAGCTTTAAATTCAATTAATGAAGATTTCTACAGCCTTTATGCTTTATCTTATGTAAGTTAAAGAAACAAATATTTAAACACCTGGGCCGATGACATTAAACAGCACCTATAAATCTGATAAACTTTACACGTTGATCTAAGTTCAAAGAGAGGGAAAGCAATTAAAAATATATCTTAGCATGTTATAGACAAAAACAAGAAATGAAAGAAGCAGCTATCCACTGAATTATAGGTTTGAACAAGAAATAAAATTACATTCTGTATAATTTTTAAAAGTACAAACATGTTCCTCAATAGTCAAAACTATGATCTACTACAAACAACTGTCAGAAAGCACTTCCCACTCAAATTGTTTGATTAAACTTGAAAGCCACTACAAGAAGAATTTCTTCACTTGTAAACTATAAGGAATGATTAAAAAAAAAAAGTGCATTGCATTTTTACAACTATTCATGAAAATTTATGTTTTTTTCAAGAAGTGGAAGGTACATATGAATATATTTCACAACTGTATTGCAATGGATTTAGGTTTAAGGCTTAAAGGGTCTGGGGATGTGAACAGCAGATTGTTAGTGATTTTTTTTTGTTATCTTTTTCTCAATTTTTTATTATTGTGAACCTAATACTATCGATTTTTTATATTAATAAAAACATCCCAATGATATTTCTGAATTTACAGTATTTGATTCAGCTGAAAACATCTATGTTCTTTAGTCTGATTTTATGCTTCAGTATCAGTTCAAAAAGCTATATCCAGAAAACGTATAACAATTACATATATCAAAATTGAGTCATCAGACTCAAAATAATTTTGCTATTAAACAGATAAACAAAACTAAGACAAATTGATGCAGCTCTGGGGTTCTTTGTTAAGAATACATTTAACTATTTCATGACACACCTTTCAAAAAGACATCATAACATCCATACTCAGTACCTTTGCCTATGGCACTATCTCTAACACATCTTAAAGATAAAAAGAAAAAAAACACAAAGATCTGCTGATAATGAATATCACCGAAATTCCTCAAAATAATGTCAAGTGTATTACAATACTAGAAGAAGAAATGTCTTTCTTAGCTTGAATTCAATTCTGATAATTATTTTCAATTTCTAACTTATCATTTCCCACTGAAAAAATGAAATGAAAATTCCTTTCTTTAATGGTAGAAGTTTTTACCAGTCTCAGTGTTGTAACAGTTCAAGCACTGTGTCAACCACAGACGATGTCAAGTATATATCATAAAGAAATGGTCCTTTTATGTAATATGTACAAATATGATAAAATAAAATTTCAAGTATTAAAGGAAATTACAGCACAGTAGCAAATAAGATAAATATGTATTTAAGTGTTAGCGGAAATGCATATTACTACTGACACATAATAACTGCATATTAATTAGTACATTTGTTTACATGTTGTATGTGTTGATACTGCATGATCAAGCACTTGCAAAACATGTAATTAATTAATAATTACTCAGATCCTGTTATACTAATCATTATGCTGAACATTCTGTGGTTACTGTGGTTAAAAGATACCAACATTTCTAACAAAAAAGTCTGAAAAATAATGTTTCGTGACTTATCAGAAATCCATGATATGTAATTAATTGGCAATTTGTAATCAAAGTGCCTGTATAATAAGTGTTTCTTGCTTACATCACTTATAGATATAAGAAGATGTGGTATGAGTGCCAATGAGACAACTTTCCATCCAAGTCACAATTTGTTAAAGGCAAACCATTATAGGTCAAGGTACAGGCTTTGAAACGGAGCCTTGGCTATAGCAACAAGCTATAAAAGGCCCCAAAAATGACTTGTGTTAAACCATTCAAACAGGATAACAAAGGTCTTATCTATACAAAAATAAACAGCTGCGCCATGAGTGCATGATACACCCAACGTCCTGTGTGGAAGTTTTATGCAATAATCATAAATAGTTTCTGAGAAAGTTTTAAGCAATAACAATATATTGTTTTTGCATGAAATTTGGAAAAGTTGTTCTCAAGTTACAGTGCGACATTTTTACGCCGGACAGACAGACGGACAGACAGACAGGCAACAGATCATTTGTATACCATAATATGTCCTGTCAAAATTTTGACAGGCTTATAAAAAACAGAAACAAGAAACACTTATGAACCACATCAACAAACACCAACTACTGACCAACAAGTTCCTGACTTAGGAGAGGTGCTAACAAATGCAGCAGGTTTAAACATTTAAACAGGTACCAACCTTCACCCTAACTTGAAATAATAGTGTATAACATCACACTATAAAATATCAATCATAGGACATCTTAAAACATATTCACTCATGTTTATTTATGTTAAAATACTTCTACGAGTCAACTATCAAGTGCTGAATTACTCTTACAACATCATTCATGTATCTCTCTCTTTATCTTTTGTCTAATATCATTTGGTTTCCTTCTATGTTCCATGTGATGTCAGACTCATATTATCCAAATCACTTAGTCTAAAATATCATTACTCTAGAGGTTGGGAGGATGAAAGTCAGGTTTTAAATCAAATGGTTATAATTTTTTTTCAAATTTTTAAAAATGTACTATAAAAAGGAAACTTTGGAGTGCAGCACTAAATACGGGGTAAAAAAAACCTGATGGTTAACAAACATATACATTTCTTTGTTCAGCATTCTATAAAGTCTATAAAAATATTAAGATATCATAGTATTGCATAATTGAAAAACTGCCTACTTTAGCATTTTACTTATTTTCAATTTACCATCAAAGAAATAATATGAAAATGTGATATGGTACATGATTTACTACATGTTTACTTTATTCAAAATAATTTGTTTGGCACTTCTTGATATGACACAATTCTTATGTTATATAGATATATGGATAATACTCTTAAGACATGAAAACGAATCATTTTGTTCTGTTAAATTATGTCATACTAAAAGTAAAGTAATATATCTTCTTGAAATGTTTTATGCTACTTATAATCTCTGTATGAGACATGTATTGTTTCCGGAATTCTCAACTGCCTGGCACATAGTTTTCGGTCACGCTACCCTTCTATCTGCCATTTGTAATTTCTTGGCACATTACAATGCAATATTGTCCAAATAATGTCCTATTGCATCAAAATAAAGAACTTGTGCCTGAAATGGTAAAAGAAAATCCTTATATCCCCAGGAAAATTATTATGTGTTGAAAGCCGTATTTTGACCTATTATGGTTTACTTTTGCAATGTATAAATTGTGACTTGGATGGAGAGTTGTCTCATTGGCACTCATACCACATCTTCTTATTCTATATAACAATTTACATTTTTTGTAATCAGTTCATATTAACTGTAAATAACCCCCATCTGCGTTTCAATGCACAGGTGCAGAGTCATCAAAATCAAGCACAGAATTCTTCACAAATTTGTGTGGGTGGCGCCCTCTTGAACTTGAAAATGTTTACACCTGTCCTAAGTCAGGAATCTGATGTACAGTAGTTGTCGTTTGTTTATGTAATATATACGTGTTTCTTGTTTCTCGTTTTGTTTATATAGATTAGACCGTTGGTTTTCCCGTTTGAATGGTTTTACACTAGTAATTTTGGGGCCCTTTATAGCTTGTTGTTCGGTGTGAGCCAAGGCTCCGTGTTGAAGGCCGTACTTTAACCTATAATGGTTTAATTTTTAAATTGTTATTTGGATGGAGAGTTGTCTCATTGGCACTCACACCACATCTTCCTATATCTATTTGATCTTTTACTATAATTTGAATTCCTGACACAATCCTTCTGTTGAAGAGCAGCAATTAAGGTGTTGTTTCTTTGTTTTAAGTTCAGTCAAAATGAGAAGGGATTTTGTGTCATGAATTTATTTATCATATTCTATTTTTTTTAACCAAAAGGACATTCAAACAACACCATGGCTAAAAAAGAAAAATGATCACCAAACATACATACAAAAACGCAACATAGAAAACTAAAGTCTGAGCAACACAAACCCAGCCACAAACTTGGGTTGATCTCTGGTGCTTTTGTAGGGTACCAGGGTAGGCTGAGGGATTCTGCTCCACATGTGGCACCCATCGTGTTGCTCATGTTGGTACAAACCTGGTATAAATCTAATGCTAAGTATTATCTGAAGCTATATGTATGTCTTTCATTGTTAAACTGCTGTCTAAATGATTTTTATCTTATACCTTATTTAAATCATTGCATCTATAATATTATATATTTGTATTTCAGACTGTCAGGAGGTGTATGAGAAAGGTTACAAGACGAGTGGAATCTACCATATAACACCACTTTATTCTTCATGTTCCATTCCCGTCTGGTGTGATATGGACACACCTCCAGGAGGATGGTTAGTTATACAAAAACGATTTAACGGAAAAGTAGATTTCAACTTGTTTTGGAAAGAATATCGTGAGGGATTTGGCAATATTGCATCTGAATACTGGATTGGATTAGATAATATGTTTCTGCTTACTAATCAAGGGCATTATGAACTTAGAGTTGACCTATGGGACTTTGAAGACAACAAAGTTTATGCATCTTATGAAAGTTTTAAAATAGACGGAGAACGTGACCAGTATCGATTGGAAGTGCGAGGATTTAAGGGCAGTGCTAGGGATAGCTTAATTAAACATAACAATATGAAATTTAGTACCGTTGACAAAGACAACGATAAATTTCATAATTACAGCTGTGCTAAAGAATGGCAGTGTGGATGGTGGTTTAACGCATGCTATGTTACGATACTGAACGGAAAATATACAAATGATTCCAATCCAGCAGATAAAACTATTTCTTGGAACGAGTGGAAAGGAAAGCAGTTAGCTAAAACTGAAATGAAAATAAGACCAAGTAGAACCTATTATACGGACTACAATAACCGTGAATAAACAAATAAATGCTCAATCATTTTTTACTATTATTTATTACTGCTAACTTTTTACAATATTTTTTTTTCAATTTATACATGTACATTTTTTCAATGAATTGAGCTTAATCAAAATAAGCAAGGACATAGCTTACTGTTATACAAATGGGCGCAGCTAAATGTAGATTTAGGTTAAAAACAAGGCCAGTTTATATAACAACTCAATATTTAGGTTAGCAAGTACACTACATTTAGATATGAAGCATTTCCGGAACTGCAGACAAAAACTATAATGTAATATAAAACATAAAATCTAATCTCTCGCTAAATATTCCAACATACTAATATCATAATATCTTAATTCATAATTTCTATTTGTATTATCATTGTTTTATGTTGTAATCTTGTATAGAATTTGTCTATAATGCTAAGACTGATAGTCTGCAATCTATTTTTAGAATTGTCAAGCTGTGATTTTCATGATAAATGATTACAAGGGTTTTAATCACTTAAAATTCCTTTTACATAATTTTTCAAGTTTTCTTTATGTAACAAAAAATTATAGAATGGGCAAAAATGCAGACTTTTAGCTGAAACTCTTTCTTTGCTTATCTGATGAAAATTGTCACTCTGTTTTAGGGGATGGCTATTTACTTTTGAGACTTTTAATATATATATATATTCAATGGTTTTTAACATGTATAGGGCAACTGGTTGAATATTTTGTTTCAGTATTTTACAAGATGAGTTTTTAGCTGTAAATGTTTCTTAAATTTCTTAAAATCTGTGAAATTTATGAAATCAGTGAAAGAAAAACAAATGTTTAAGTTTCATTATTACTCCCAAACTTTATTCCTCATGATATTGGCATTTGAAAGAAATATTTATTAATAATAATGAGAGGAATCAATTCAGCAACTTCAGAGGATATAAAAGATCCCAAACAACAGTTCTTAATAAGTCAAGGTTGTTAAAATCTCCTATCATCATCATGAGTGATGCAAATAAAATAGAACATATATCAAGTCTAAACTTTATTTTCAAAACATGCATTCCTTTTTCATCTTTTAAGAAGGTAAGCAACGAACAATCAGGTAAGTTGCCTGAAAACCAATTAACCATTGTAAACAATATACTAAATGTCTAAATATTTTAAAGATGAATTTTTCAATGCCATCACTGATTCTTTTAACAGATATAAGATTCTTGCACCTTGAAAAAAATTTATGTAATTTTCATGACATTAGTATATATCATCATTTTGTAACTTGAATATATGAGCATAGATTTCATTGATAAATTTCTTGAAATGTTCATGGATAGGATGTATAGAATGTTTTGATCTGTGCACTATATTTTGTGTATCTCAAAAGTAGTGATGAACCTTGGAAGATTTAGATATCAAGTTAGTACTGTAGGGTTTTGATTGTATTTTATGCCATCTTCACCCAAAAACAATTGAAGTGTAGATAAGTGATGATATGTTGTTTTAAATGTAGAGAAAGAGAGGTATTATAACAAATGTGTTCCTTTGTTTCAATTAACATTTATAGGATATAATGTATTATGAATTTTCACAGACCATCATTCATTGCTTTTCATAAATAATTAGTTTCTTTGTAACTTTGTCTACAAATGTACTAAAAAAAATAAGTGAAAAAAACGAGGCAATCCATTCTTTCTGCCATCTAGGTATGTTTGGATGGCAGGTTTGTGTTTCACAAGAATAATTAATATTTATTGTTTATTACAATAAAATATACATAACTTATAAGCTATAGCTGTGCATCTACATTAACATCAATTTTCAAACACTTTCATATAATTTATTTCAAATTATTTTCATTTTACTTCAAGATACTTTTTTTTTAACTTTATGGTTGTAATTGAAAACAACATAGATGAGCTTTTCATAGAGATATTTTGATTATTTCATTTAAAGCGGTATATGTTTGAAAGTTTCTTTTCATGCAGAAGTTACTTAAAGGTGAAGAAATAAAGATAACAAATCTCATTTAACAGATTATCAATTTTGTTTCATCTTTCAACTCTTCATTTATTCCAAATCATCTTCATAATTATGGATATACCATTATAAACATGATTAAAATCTTACTCCAAACTTTTAAATTCTGACATTAATTTTCATATTATTGCTTTAGATGTAAAAGCTTATTTAAAGTATTATGGCAAGTTTTTTAAAACTCAGATTCTTCTTTATATTTTTATTGTAATAAAGAAGATTCTGACATAACAACAAATAAAATGTTGCCAGTAATAAAATGTTATTTACTACAAATATTGTTGAGTTTTTATTACTCTTGCAATTACAAAAACATCACATAGTACAAATCACTTTACAATTTTGTTTGTACATTTGTCTGATAATAAATTCAATCAATCTTATTTTTGCCAGTTGAAATTAACCAAATAACAATCAATCAATCCAATTGTAGAATAATAGAGTTCAACTTAAAAAAAAACAAAAACAAAACAAATGATGTGATTTCCATGCAAACAACATATGTTCTAGAATAATCTCTTGACCAATTTTTGGAGAGCTAAAAATATAAAACCTTTGAGACAATAAAAACAAGAAAATGATAAATGGTGAAGTCAGTGAGACAATTAATTAGCAATTTTTATACTGTTCTTCAAATTATTTTTGGATGATAAATTAATCCCTTAGCACCTGAATCACTGACGTCTTATGCACATAAAACTATTTATATTTACAATTTCTCATAAGTGACTACTGATACAGAAAAGCCTGTCAATTCATGAGTGAATCGGTAAAACTATTTATACATGAAACTATATATATTTACATTTTCTAATAAGTGACTATTTATACAGAAAAGCCAGTCAAATTCATCAGTACTCACTAAGTTCACTCTCACCCCATATGGAATTTACTGACACCATATATACCATATTAGGTCATTAGCACACTTTGTAACTAATATTATGCACATGGATAAATTTAAAGCATCACTATGTACATTGTAACAAAATCACAAGAGTGGAACACTTATCAAAGAGTCAGAGATCATCGAAGAGCAAGCTAAGTTCTTATATAATGGCCATTTAGTAGAGATTAAGTGGTAACATTGAAGAGAACAAGCAATTCAAAGTACATTAATAGCTAATTTCTTTATCAAGATGCTATTAGAGAGAGATAATTATGGCCCCAATCTGAAAGAAAATTACCAGTTTACATGATGGCCAATTGGTAGAGATTAAGTGGTGTTACATATTGAAAACTAGAGGCTCTAAAGAGCCTGTGTCGCTCACCTTGGTCTATGTGAATATTAAACAAAGGACGCAGATGGATTCTTGACAAAATTGTGTTTTGGTGATGTGTTTGTACATCTTAATTTACTGAACATTCTAGCTGCTTACAATTATCTTCATCTATAATTAACTAAGCCCAGTAGTTTCAGAGGAGAAGAATTTTGTAAAAGATTACTAAGATTTACGAAAAAATGGTTAAAACTTGACTATAAAGGGCAATAACTCCTAAAGGAGTCAACTGACAATTTCCATCATGTTGACTTATTTATAGATCTTACTTTGTCAACATTTATTGTATTTTAAAGTTTATCTCTATCTATAATAATATTCAAGATAATGACCAAATCAGCAAAATTTCCTTAAAATTACCAGTTCAGAGGCAGCGACCAAACAATTCATCTGAAAATTTCAGGGCAGATAGATTTTGACCTGATAAACAATTTCACTTCTGTTTGATTTGCGTTGAATTTTACCCCTATGTTCTATTTTTAGCCGTGGCAGCCATCTTGGTTGGTTGACCGGGTCACGCCACACATTTTCTAAACTAGATACCCAAATGATAGTTGTGGCCAAGTTTGGTTTAATTTCAGAGGAGAATATTTTTGTAAAAGATTACTAAGATTTACGAAAAATTGTTAAAAATTGACTATAAAGGGCAATAATTCCTAAAGGGGTCAACTGACCATATGGTCATGTTGACTTATTTGTAGATCTTACTTTGCTGAACATTATTGCCATTTTCAGTTTATCTCTATCTATAATAATAACAAGATAATAACCAAAAGCAGTCAACTTTCCTTACAATTACCAATTCAGGGGCAGCAACCTGATAAACAATGTTACCCCAGTCAGATTTGCTCTAAATTCTTTGCTTTTTGAGTGATCAGCCAAAAATGGCATTTTCCTCTATGTTCTACTTTTAGCCATGGCGGCCATCTTGGCTGGTTGGCCAGGTCAATGGACACATTTTTAAAACTAAATACCCCAATGATGATTGCTGCCAAGTTTGGTTTAATTTGGCCAAGTAGTTTCAAAAAAGATTTTTTTTGTAAAAGTTAACAACGATGGACGACGGACGACCTACACAAAGTAATAACAAGATGTGGTATGATTGCTTTATGAAGGCCCTGAAATGCAAACCATTTGAAAAGAGAAAACCAGCTACCTGATTGATGTACAATACACAAACATATGTTACAGAGCAACACTTGACAACAGTCAACAACTGAGTTTCAGGCTCCTGACTCAGGACAGGCACATACAGAAATTAGAACCTGAGACAGTCGTGTTATGGTACAAAATAAAAAGAACAAACTATAAAAATCAGTTGAAAAAGCTGAACTCAATATAAAGCATGCAGCTGGAATGGATTCACTTTGCTATGTCAAATATATCAATGGGTTGAAATTTAAGAAAGAGATCATGTAATAAACAATCAGACCAAATAAGAGTCTTTGGGTTGTATCTGCGCACGAAACCGACTTAAAAATCAAATACATATAGAATGTAGCAGATTGAATCAACAGCCAGCAAACTTCACCATGCATTTAATATCAAGATAATGACATGCTTAAATTACATATCTAAAGAGGCCGCAGAGAGTATTAATTCTAATTCTATCTTCTTCCAAGGATTTGAAGTAAATAAAGATTTTCCACTTAGATTTGTTATTTGATTGTGTCTACCTAAGATAATCTGTTTTCTATAGTAACCTTGAATAACTGACATATTGTGTTGAAATCTTGAACTTATTCACTTCCAATTATTTGTGTTAACCTATCTGACAATGTTGTGTTGAAATCTTGAACTTCTTCAGTTCCAATTATTTTTCCTAATTGAAAATTTGTACATCAAACACCAAATAGCTTGATACTACTTTTAGTTTTTTTAGTTCTGTCTGAAATTCTTTCTCTGTTTTATTACATTTATTGTGGAAGATTTATAATTGGATGTGAAGCATAGAAATGATGCAGCTTCATTAGTTGGCTTTTTTCCTGCTAAATTTCATACTTTTATCTTCATACATCAATTAGACACCAGTATCATAACTCAGTAGAATTTATCTTGAACTTGGTATATGACAGGAATTCATCAAAGCTAGATATACTATCCTCTCAAAATTTCCAATGCTTTTTATAAATACATGTATATACATAAAATAGACTGAGAACACTGGTAAACTTCCACAAGAAACATAGACTCAAGAGGCTTTCAATGATTTTCTATTTTAGTATTTCAAATGGAGATAAATCAAAACCATTATTTGATTAATTCAAATATTCAAACTCAACGAATGAATGCAGATTTCAACCTTTTTATTTATTATAAACATGGATTTCATAAAACTTCAATAAGAAATGAAGATGAAAGAGAGCTAACCATGTTGATCCTTCTAATTATTAACATTTCCAGCAAAAAGAATCTATCTGCAATGATTGTTTCACTTATAAAAGATATTGTTGATGTAACTCTCGACATGAAGTTCGATAAACAAAGACTTTAATATGTTGGCTAAATAAGTGTGTCCAATGTTGTGTTTTTTATTGATTCAGCTAGCAATGCTAAACTAATATGATGTCAACCCATACATCAATTCCATTTTACTCCAATAAGAACTGGATACTATGTTGATATTTTCATTTTATAAACATTTCTATAGGGAGATAACTTTTTCAAAAAATTTTGCAACTCAAAAAGATTTCTAAATTTATTGGAGAAATTACTAAAAATTGACATAAATCTTCATTGAGCCTCATCTCCTTGGAAACCATAAAAACTCTAAAATATTTGTGATATGTTGTATAAATGAAGTAAATCTGTCATTGAAATAATCTTTTTGTCAACAGAAAATGTCAATTTTTGAGAAAATAACCCATTTGGAGACAGTTATCGATCCATGTCATATACACTTACGCCCATGCCCAGTCGATGTACTGCCTGAGAAATTTAAAAAAAACCTCTTTATTTCAATCCTTGCCCAATTGTACCGCAATGTTGCAGGCATGTTTTATAATTTTATTAAACTCCAAACAGTACTATAGGTATGAGAGTACTTACACTGAATTTCCATAAGTCCATAAACATTTATCCATTAATTTTCATTTCTTAGCTCATATATTTCATCTTTAAACCTTAAACATAAAAAAAACCTTTGACATGCATTCCATAGAACTGCAATGAAGTGCTTGCAATAAAACTCATGTCTATGATTGGTATATTAACCATATCTCCTTATTTTCATCAATGAATGAATACTATTACTTTTGTCTAGGTTTTTTACAGAAATAAAATGCTGATTATATGGTTATTCAAATAATCAACATATTCTGACCTACTGATATCCAAGCTCTTAAATTCTGTATTTTCACTTATATACTTTGAAAAAAGCAATTCAACTTTTGCATACTTGAAGAAAAGAATTTTGAATGAGCTAATAAAACGATTTTAATGATTCAGTGATTGGCATACGTGTAAATATTTTTGAAGCATTACAGCAATGTAAATAAATTACATAATCTGAACCTGTATGTTTATGAGTGCCAGCAATAAAATCAAGACAATGTTAAATTTTCTACATCCTCAGCAATTATTGAAATGTCAGAACATTAATCACATTTTAACCATGTAAATCAAATACTTATTACAGGCATTATACTATACAAAAGGTTTAAAATTGTCACTTTTGTCAGTCAATAAAAGTGTCATCACTTTAGTACTTAGAATGCTATACCTAAAAGTTTTATAGCAAAAACCTCAAGTGGTGCATTAACCTAACAAATGTAATAATTAGGATACATTAAAAATATTCTAAATGGGTTTTTTTTGTGCACCAGTACTCACAGTTTACAGTTCAGTATAAAAGTTGTCATAAATGCAAATTACTGTATAACTAGCTGATGTTGAATGACCTTTATTTACAACTAGGGTATATCGTAATGCACGTTTTTATTTTATTTTTGTGTAAGACTATGTTCCTTGGTGCATTTGGTATTGTAATTTTAAAATGTGACATTCTCACAATTTAGTCCAACAAAAGCGATAATAAGCCCACACATACATTTTTAAGTTTATTACTAAACTTCTTAAAGTTGCTGAGAATTTGGTTCAGAGAGATGAAATACAATATGAAGATATGAAATAATTGCTAATGAGACAAATCTGCCTCAGAGACAAAACACATAGAAGTTAACAACTATACTAGTCATCGTAAGGCCTACAACAATGAGCAAAACCAATGCTGCATAGTAACCTATAGTAGCATAAAATGACAAATGCAAAGTAATTGAAACAAGAAAACTAATCAACAGATTTATGCACTTGACAATAAACAAAAAAACAAAAATTATATACAGCAACAATCGACAACCACTAAATAACAGGATTTGGACTTGGGACAGCTGGTACATACAGAATGAGGAGGAGTTAACTGGACACCTACACAAAGTTATAGCACCAGCTTTGATTGTCCTTTTGTAAACTTTTCTTGGTCTAACTGCAAAAAAATCAGAAGTGGTTGGCCAATAAGTAAATATTTTGACACTTAACATCACTCATTATAACTCAAAGGACAACTAACACAAAGTTAAAGCAACATCTCTGTTTGTCCACTTGTAAACTTTTCTCGGTCATAACCACAGAAAATCAAGTAGTGGGCCAACATTTAAATAAATATTTTGACACTTAACAACATCACCCTTAATAACTCAACCTTAACCACAAGGATGATACTGTAATCTATATTAAACAAGGGCACAGGAACATGTATGTAACTTCTTCAAAATTCCTCAATACAGAACATGCATGTCATTTTTATAATTCCAGCAGCAGCAGCCATGATTAGGGGGTAAATTAACTCGCCTTTTCAGAATCTAAAGGACTATGGGTAATCTCATTGTTCATTCACCAAAATGAAAATAACGTTATGCCATTGTCTCAATATCCAATTGTTTAGAACGTTTTAAACCAATAACAACGTTTTGATGTACGCTTTTGATAATATTACCCAGACTGCATTAGATTCTGAAACAGCGAATTGAACTCAGATACTAAGAATAGAAAGTATGAAAAGCATTTAATAAATAGACTCTATGATGACAAATTAGAACAAAATTAGTCTCTCTTCCCTCCAAATAAAAATATGTTTAAGGTACTTTTGGAACATGATCATTAATAACATATTTGGGCTTCAATAACTTAACCTAAGCAAGCCTTTGGGATAAGACAGTGTGCTGATCGATAATACTAAAAAAAAAAGTCAATGATAAAGATCTAAATTTCAGGGGGAAAGGACATTTACAATATGTTTAGTCACAAGTATGATTTTATTTCAGTCTCTAAATTGAATCAAGGACACTTTTTTAATCCAATCAAGCAAATAACTGCAAGTGATCCTATATACTTATGTAGTCAATGCTAGTAACTGCTAACTTCTTCGACTACATTCTATTTCATCTTAAAACCCCAAGGTCAAGGTCAGTTGAAAGTAAAAATTATGCAAATAAAATATGGTGATGTAAATAAAGTCCCTTAGATGAAGAACGAAGCAGGTACAGAAATAAAGTGTCCATAACATCTCCTGTATGAGAACATTACTCTATCTAGGAGGCATCTGATTGGCTGAACTTCAATTTCCATGTTAAGTTCAATGGGAAGGTCATATCCAGTTCAAGGTGAGAAAGTTTCACACTCTCTTCACTTAAGGGGGTTCGCGGGTCTAAATCATTTATATAGGATTTCTCTATATTTTTTATAAATGAACTTTATCTTAAAATAAAAATAAAAATAAAATAAAAGAGTGGGGTCACTGTTCATTTGCGCACACAATCTGCCTTCGAAAGAAGCATACATTTTTGTAAAAGTGTTTTTTTTCTGTTGAAGTAATAGGAGAAATAAAGTTAATATTGAAATAAAAAAAGAAATTTATTACAGAAATCGCTCAAATTTTACAATAATTTAGTTTAAGTACAGCTAATATGGAAATTATATTAAAAAATATAGGTCACCGATGAGTTGAAAAAGATATTTCAATTTTAAAGCCAAAAAATTACATTTTTCCACAATAGGGAGATAATTTGGAACTTTTTCAATGATGTATACATTTTAAAAGTCATCTAGGGCCAACACGAATTGATTGTTTTGAATGATTTTTGTACCATATGATAAAGTAACAACTACAAATGGTAACAAATAAAATTTGTAAAGAAAACCAAATGTTTATTTTTTTTCTGAAATTTTTATACCCTCGAGCCTCCTTAAAACAAATACTTTCATAATAATAGGGTTATTCTTCTCATGGTAATAAAACAATAAAAAATGCAAATTTTCATCAAAAGGTACATGATGCATTGAACTACTTTGAAGCTATAACACTTATATCAAGCCTATTATTGGCATTAAAATTAACAATTTCAAAGTAACTCTCACAAAAAAAAAAAAAAACAGGAATTTTCAAGTTACTTACATTTACATAACATATTTATGTGTTGCTGTTGATTATTAAAAACGACATGTTTATTTCACAGAATAAACTTAAGATATCCTCTTTATTAAATTTACCAGATTTCTATTTGGTTAATATATGAAGATGATAAGGAGCTTAACATTGAAGAAAGCACAAAGTTAAAATGTTTGATTGAGACAATCACAATGAATTGAACAGAAACCTAAACTTCAGGTATTCTAAATAGTGTATAGAACTGAGAGATATTGTTCATACATTCACTTTGGTAGACAAGAAGTTGAAGTGCCATGCATGGAAATGAAAATGCATTACAGGTATAGCATATTTACAATGAAGCCTGTTACTGTTAGCAAATTCCAGAAAGCCTCTAGTTAAATGTGACTAAATTTTCATACATTGCCATTATGTGTTAGAATATATATATAGGTATTTGATTAACTAGAAGTTGATGAGCAGTGAATTCAAAACAGCATTGCACAGTAAAGTAAATTGCCATGAAGCCTGAAAATAAATTTCTGATGGCATATATGTGTTGTTTCATAGAAAAAATGTGAAACATGGTCACTAGAACTTGGAATATATAAGTAATCAGTTAGAAAGATGATGAGCATTGAGTTTGACACTGCAATAGTACAGTACAGCATGTTAACATGGTCACAGTTTAATTAAATTGAGAATGAAAACAGGAAATGTGTCCAAGAGACAACAACCTGACCAAAGAGCAGAAAACAGCCAAAGGCCACCAATGGGTCTTCAATACAGGGAATTACTTAAAACTTGCTTTCAGAAGGCATATCTCTGAATCAATAATAATAATATAATGGTTTGACAGTGTTTTAGGTGTCCATTTATAATACAGTAGTATACAGTTTCTTGTCCTTTTGTCTTATAACTTAGGACAGATCTTTGATTGATTAAACCTCAAAGTTGACAGTCTAGATATTGTAGATGAACTAATAGCCCTCTCTCTCACTAAGGCCTTAAGATCTTTAATAAGCTTTGTAAAACTTATTACCAACTTATTTACAGTTGCCTATTTGAATATCTAAACCAGTTGACTCATGAATCTGAGCCAGTTGAACTATTGACATCATACAACAATCACTTTTCCAGTGGCATCAGATATTTTGCATAATAACGTCAAAAGTTTTAATACAGAAATCTTTGTGATGTCCAGTAATGGCAGACAAAGCAATAAGTTGTTTTGCAAAAGACTGTATGTTACTGTAGATTCATTTATTTTTGATGGTACCAATTTTCGTGGATAGAGGAAAACTTTCATTTTCGTGGATAGTAAATTTCATGGTTTTGGAAAAGTCTGCATATATTCATTTAGAAAATATGTATTTCGTTGATCATATAAATTTGTTGTTCCTTTTTTCCAACGAAATCCATGAAACTTGGTATCCAACGCATATTAATTAATCCACAGTTACTGTGGTGTCAATTTTAGGTCATTTTGTTGATGTCTTATTGACATTTACCTGGTATCTCCTTTTATTCACAGCATATCTTGTGTCCATAGATATAAATGAAGTTATGTTTATTTTAATAGAATAGAAGGATATGGGATTTCAATTCATGACCGGATATTACTACATGCACATGAAAAACCCACCCAAAGGAAGGGGAACAGTGCTTTTATTGCTTGTTTGTTTATGTAGAACTAGGTTAGGGCGAAGTATAATATTATGTAATTGGGCAGTATTTCAGATATTATGAAATTTAGTATGCAGCAAAAAACTAATCTTTTGATCCCATTATATTTTTCGTATCATTAAAACAAAAATGCAAACTTAAATTAGGAAATCATCCAAAACAAATCGGAGTTCTCATTACCAAACTTTTTTTCTTCTTCAAAATTAGTAGCTTTTATCTGACATAAATGAAAATAGTAAAATATTTCATCAATTCTCGGTCATTGCATAAGAATTCTCAGATGGTACAGCCAAATCAATGTTGATTTATTTGTATTATAAATTTTAATATCACTTAACATATATTTCAGTTAAAGAAATTCAAAATACTGGAGAAAAACTGAAAATTAGAAGAAAGAAACTTATTATTATTAATCTGACATTCCAATGTTTTAGAATAACCTATTTCACAACATTGTTGTTTTTGTACTAATTCACCTATTTTAAAATCATGTACTTCTTTATCCTTACAGCTATTGTGGTCTCTGCAAGCATTGATCATTGAATGTTGTGAGTTCATCCCCCAAAGATTTGAAAACTAGTATTTGCTTCTTCTCCTCAAAGCAAACTGTATCTAGGGTAGGAGTAAAGTAACTAGTTAGTTTGAAGTCACAATAATATGTCCATGTATGATTATGTGTCTTCCTGCATAATCTAACCTTATGAACTGAATGTTGATCTAGTTAGTATAAAGCTGAATTCATGCTCTTGTCCTGAAAATGCATTTAAATGGCTACTTGTTGTTAAACAGCATAATAATCATCGTTAACCATAAAGAGGAAGCTCTAAAGAGCAACATATATCTTTGAAATTAGATTAAAATCCAGGGCATACTTGATTTACCTTAGAAACTTCAATATGTATACCAACGTAGGTATACCATAATATAATGATGGATATAATAAAATCATGAAATAATTTTGTCATATTGATATCACTATCAACCCTTCAAGACTCTTGTGGTTAGTCAAGGTTGTTAAGGTTACAATGTACCAAATTAAATTACATGGGCACAGCCATTTTATGAAGGGAACATGACATAGAGATAAAAATAGATGGCTCTCTGTGATTGGTTGTTATATCATTTATATATTTTTCTTCTGGAAAGCATTATGAATGAAGTTTCATGCAAGCACAAATTTGTTCTTAAATGTATATGATGAAGGGCCGGAAATATTTTTTTTATGTTGATCAAAATTAGGGAAAGTTTTCTGCGAAATTGTCAGGTATCATGAAAAACCCCAAATTCAACAAGAAAAGCCATGGGACCATATACATTTGAGTGTGGTAAAATCGCAAATAGTTATCGAGCTTCAATTAGACAACAGCAGTTTTTCCATAATTAGTTTATTAAAAACACCTTTTAAGGAGATAATTGCTAAAAATAGCATTGCCGGCAATGGGGCCACCATTTAGTACTTTATATTCTTAAAGAATCCTGTAGTAGCAGTATGCAACCGTTCAGGGTTCAACCTCTGCGGTCGTATAAAGCTACGCCCTGCGGAGCATCTGGTTGCACTTGACCTAATCACTCATTCCATATCAAAATCAGTTAAAATACAACATCCAAAAATTTATTTGACCTCTCTTCTTTCATTTCCACCCAAAAAGATTTAAGGAATGAGTGAGGAAAGGAAAGAAAAAAAAATTCAGGAAAAATACACACTAATTAAAAGGAACTATATTCGTGGACAACGAAAAGCGGGGTAATTAATTGTGGTCTTGGGCCTATTAGGGGCCTAAAACTTGACCAATTCTTATAAAACTTGGTATGATTCAAGCTTAGTATATTATAAAACAGGTTACAAAGTTTCAAAGCCATATGACACCAAATAAAAAAAAGTTTCATTCAAGACATTTTTAAAGCATTATGTCACTTCCTGTGTTTAAATATTATTGTATAAACCATATGCCAAAAGATTTTCACCTAAACATCTAAATTATCATATCAAGACCACAAAAAAACTTTCTGCAATTTAATTTAACATTCTTACTTGAACAATGTTTTGTTTTATACAAAATGCACATGATTGATGTGAACGATCTCTTGGTCTGTGCATATTTGAATGTCTACACCTTGTTTAAACAAACATATATAGTGATTAAATTTCCACTAGTCTTTGGGTTTTTTCTTTCTTAAAATGATAAAAAGTTATAGCTGATGAATTATTTTCTCTCGTATTGCATAAGTTATCTCCATTCAAAAAGGTTAACACAACACTTTTCTATTATTTTATTTTGTTTAAATTTTCTAAACACTGCTAACTCAAATGTTATTTCGAGTTTTATAAATCTTTTTAGATGCAGATTTATAGCAAATCTACAACTTTTCTTGTTTTAAAATCTACAGAATAGACTATTTTCATATTACAGACTTTTGACTCCAGTTTATATTATTTTTCAACATGTTACCTTCTTGGGGAAAATATACTGCTTCATATTTTCTTTACATGACAAACTCATCAGAAAATAGTAAACTTTCCCCTCAAATCACACCTATTACACAGGCAAATTTCACTCACATCAATTTCACGTGAATTTAAATTCATGTGAATCTCACGTGAAATTTCCATCAATTTCACCTCAAACGAGCTTATACGTGAAACTAACATTTTCAACTTGTAGGTTGCACTTTGAAAATACAGCTGTTTCAAAAACCACACCTCTTTTGAGCAGATATATAACATTCAAAGATATTTGGTTTTGCTTACATACTGGTTCCCAGAAATGATCTCTGTTTTCTATCATTGACTTTGAGACATAACTTGGGAATGTTACCAGTATAAAAGCACATAGAAGGTGGTCAAACTGAATTCTGAGTAAAACATAAAGAGACAGAATTTTAGTAGAAGTTCAAACACTTAGAAATTCTGGGCATAAACATGTTGAAAATATGTCCCACAGCCCTATGTTTTGACATTTGAATAAAAAAAAGTAGAGCATATCAACTCTTCATTCTAGGATACAGTTTCTTCAAACTTTATGATATAAAATCATATTCTTGCATACTTCTTCAAAAAAAAATCCATGTATGTTTTCTACAAAATTTTTATTTTTTTTAATATATCGATTTTCTACTAGTTTCAACAATACCGGGGGTAAGCAATTCATTAGAGAAATGAATGATCACTAATCTTTTAACAGTCATACACCAATTAATCTTACTAAGATTATCTAAGATAGAACCATTCAATTTATACAAAACAGCTTTACTTAGATATACCATAACTAGGTTAATTTTGATGCCAACTGCAATCTACAATTGTTAGATAGCTTTTAAATCATTATCAAAAAAGAATTACCTAAATTTACAATAAAATAGGTTACCTCAAGAATGATTTAAGTCATCATTTGAAGGTGAAACCAATTAAGTACACATGCCATTTGCAAAAGATTGTAATCTGTACCTATATACATTATTAGATGTGTCAAAACTTCAAAATCACTTTCCATATTGACCTATAATTGCTAACATTGAAATGTCAAGGTCAAAACATGCATCCTTTATAAAACAATGTCAGTGAAAACATGAATTGTTATACAGGTTATATAAATGTTTCTTTGTAAGACTTATATGTTTTATTTATGCTTTTGCCTCGCATCAACGTGAATATATAGCTATGAGTTCAATTCAGTGTCAAGGCCATCATGAAATTATTACTCAAGAAATATTGATTCTGATTGGTTGCCTTAACTTCAAGTTTATTATTTTTCTATTCCATTCAAGCTTTAAACATAACATACCTGCAAACTTTTCAAAATGGCCATGGGGGTTTTGAGATCAAGTTGGCTCTTGTAGTCCTATAAAACCTTCATGTGGCCTTTAAATGTATTTTAATGTTGTTTTTTGGGCTTCTTCATACTTTTAAAAGCCTATAGCAATTATACAACTACTTTTTTGTTTAAAATTGTAGACAAAAATGTTCTTACAAAATTTCCATTTGATAGCTTCCATGGGGGAAATCCTCCGCAAATAGTGACAGTTGGCAGGTATGACATTAATGTAATATTCAAAGAATTTAAAGTGGTTCTTTTGATTTTACCAGCCATCATAGTTTTAGACATTGCACTTTTAAGGTTCAAACATAATTGTCGTTTTGAAGTTAATTATACAGGCCTCTACATTATCATTTTTTCTCACTTGTCCCTTCGGACAAGTTGCAAGAAAATCAACTTGTCCGAACTCTCAACTCACTTGTCCGAATTTATAATTGAAAATCCTCCATATTGATTAAACATGGTATATGCAAAAATAACACTTGCCCTTTGGTTGTACCTAATAAAGATTAATAAAGGGAGCATTTTGTTATGTTATATGAATACCACATCAAAATTAATTTTATAATTTCAGACTGAAGGCTTATTTGCAAGACTGAGCTCTCTGACTCATTGTCACTATCATGTGTCAATCATTAAATCATATTTCTTCTTATACCACTAGGTTCTCCTATTCATGGATCTATATTCATTCTGAAGTAGTGGTATGGTTTAAACCAAATACACCTGACACCTTGTTTACAAATAAACCTTTTTTATTTATTGATGGTGCCAAACAAGATTTTACAATTTATCTTGATTTTTACATACATTGATATATGATCATGAAGTATATAAAACATTTTAGTAAAAAATCTGCCTTTTTAGATTTTATTTAATTTTTACATCTTAACTTATTATTTTAACATAAAGATCTTATTAAATAAAACCTTTTTTAATTTAATGTTATGCCTAAAAGAAAAATCAATGATACAAACTTTTAATTTAAAATTTAAAAGTTAAGGTAAAACTCCATATCATGCATATGGAGGTGCTCCTAATTCAAGAGGCTTATACTAAGAAGAAACATTTACACTAGTTTCCTTCCCCTTACTTATTTTCCCTTGGTCAATGGCTGCCAGCATGTTCAAATACGTTCAATCAGATATATTATACAATTTTATATGTTTCTGATTCAATCAATGAATATTTATTTCATTTTGTATGATCAATAAAACAATCATTCATATTTTTAGGAATGTACAAGTCTTGAATTTGATCTATTAACATCTGATATCGATTTTTTCACTTGTCCCATCGGACAAGTAGTATGATGAATCTACTTGCCCGACACCTATTTCCACTTGTCCCGGACAATCGGACAAGCGGTAATGTCGAGCCCTGTTATAGCAAGCGACAAAATTTAAATTAGGTTTATGTTTGTTTTATCCCCTTTTATCTACTTGAACACATATGTTACATTAAATTGGGGAATGAATGGAATATATATTATAACAGCTTCATTCCAGTGACAAATTCCATGCATTTCTTTTGATTATTTTTGTATATGAACTTTTTGATAGACTTCTACTTAGTGAGTTTTCATGTATGTCTTTTGGTTTTTTTTTATTTCTCAAGTGGAATATTTTGCTGAAATTGCATGTCTGATATTAAATGCAATCTTCCAAATGAGTTTAAAGCTGACTCCAGAAAATTTCTTTGTGCTATATACAATTATACTTTCATTCAGAAAAAAATCAGTTTGGCTATTGCAAAACATGTTCAACCATTTTGATGAAAGAAACAAACAAACATAGAGGAATAATTAATATAGATGTGTTGAGATGACAGTAATGGCCCTTGGTGCTGCCAAAATACAAACGGCTGTAACCAAGTGAAGAAGGTCTTCTAAAAATACAACACAACTTTGATCTACAACTCATCTATATACATTTGTAAGACTGCTCCAACATCTATAGTCATAACAATGAAGTTGTTTAATGTTGGAAGCACAGAAGAATGGAATGAAAAAAAAGGTAACACAAGGGATTTTTCAGTAGCTTGAAGGCCCTTCTTTTGCAGCTATAACTTATACAGATACGTAAAATAAATCAGATATTTGTGACAAAGAGCTCATTGCTGCATGTCAACATAGAATTACAAAAGAAAACACTTCAAAAAATGTTCTTTCATGTTCTTTGCAAGTTTGAATTCAACACCCTACATTTTTTAATTCAACACCCTACATTAATATATATATATATGTCTAGTATTACTCTGTGATTCCAATGTCCACTTCATGGAGGGCGGTCAACGGTTATTTTCATGCAACATGTTTTGCCATTTTTATTTCACATGCAGCCTTGAAAAAGGTTTGTTATTTACCGTATTTCTTGAAATTGGTAAAAAGATCAACCTGCTAGAAATTTTTAATTGTTTGTTCATTGTAAAATGGCAATTTTATTTTGTGTCTTAGGTGCAGATACACCCCCCCCCCCCCTTTTTATGCCCCTCTCCATGGAGAACTCCTGCAAAATTTTGAAATATTAATATTTTAAGATTTCTTTCAAGGGATTTTCCATCACCCTAAAGTATAACACTTCTTTGTAATAACAATTTGTACACATACCTTAAATAAATCTGATTTGTGTAACAAGAAGATGATTGCTACATGTCTTACTCAGTAGTAGGAAGGGAGACAATTCAATAATTCATCTTGAAAGAAAATATATATCATTAGAGAAGATAATAAAACATGCTTGACAAACCTAGAATTAACTTTCTCATTTTCTTTATCATTTTCATCAATGGCCACCATTACCAGTATCTTGCCCATTTCTGCCACATCATTAATGTTGCCTCCAGCCACCTTTGGGAAGGCCTGATATCTTTCAGTATTTACCCAGAATTCTAATGAGGACTTAGTTGGTATACCATCTGGAGCTATCAAATGAATATATATATAATATATACATTTTAAAGACTCAATATTCATAATAGCAGGCTACGGTTTTAAGCTAGGATTTTGAGGTCTTATTTAGTCACATTTGCTTAAATGAAAATAAAATGTGTACAAAAATTTTCCTTTTATGGGTGACAACAGTAAACTTTATGACATCTAATAAACTACTCTCATAAAAGTTATTTTCATTGAAAACTGTATTTTCAGAAAAAGACAATCAGATGAAATCTCCTGCACTTCTAAGCCTACAAATTTAAATTAAAGGCTTACTTTTTTTCCCCATTAAGGAAAAAATAAAAAAATAAAATCTGATAATCTGGGGCTATACTTACCTTCATATTCAAAATATTCTGAATCTTTGAAAACTAGAACAGTTGGATAGCTTTTAAGCTTAATATCCTAAAAAAAACAGCATAATATAAAATATTCTGAAACTTTGAAAACTAGAACAGTTGAATAGCTTTCAAGCTTAATATCCTAAAAACAAAATATATAAAAAACAAAATGAGATTCATTTGGTTCAGGTAATACTATCTGCATCAATAGTTACTATATCAATATATCTTCGTTATGAATAAAAAAAGTTTTAATCACTGACTTTTTTAATCAAACTAGGAGATGATATACATCAAATGAAAATACATAAGTCAAACTTATATCATTCTTATAAGATTTGCATATAGGGAATAAGTTTAAATATTTCCAGTAGATTGGTTATTTTTCAATAGACGACGTTGACCAAACTTCTCTTAGTAACCAATGTAAACAAGATGATGGTGTTAATAACACTGACGTTACCACATTTATTTTCACTGAACGTTAATCATAAAATAAAATGATACACAAAAACATTGTATAAAAAAAACAGCAAAAAAAGTAAACATTTGTTTTTTCATTCCAAATTTTATTTATATCACTATTAGTTATTACTTTCAGGGCTCGACATTACCGCTTGTCCGATTGTCCGGGACAAGTGGAAATAGGTGTCGGGCAAGTAGATTCATCATACTACTTGTCCGATGGGACAAGTGAAAAAATCGATATCAGATGTTAATAGATCAAATTCAAGACTTGTACATTCCTAAAAATATGAATGATTGTTTTATTGATCATACAAAATGAAATAAATATTCATTGATTGAATCAGAAACATATAAAATTGTATAATATATCTGATTGAACGTATTTGAACATGCTGGCAGCCATTGACCAAGGGAAAATAAGTAAGGGGAAGGAAACTAGTGTAAATGTTTCTTCTTAGTATAAGCCTCTTGAATTAGGAGCACCTCCATATGCATGATATGGAGTTTTACCTTAACTTTTAAATTTTAAATTAAAAGTTTGTATCATTGATTTTTCTTTTAGGCATAACATTAAATTAAAAAAGGTTTTATTTAATAAGATCTTTATGTTAAAATAATAAGTTAAGATGTAAAAATTAAATAAAATCTAAAAAGGCAGATTTTTTACTAAAATGTTTTATATACTTCATGATCATATATCAATGTATGTAAAAATCAAGATAAATTGTAAAATCTTGTTTGGCACCATCAATAAATAAAAAAGGTTTATTTGTAAACAAGGTGTCAGGTGTATTTGGTTTAAACCATACCACTACTTCAGAATGAATATAGATCCATGAATAGGAGAACCTAGTGGTATAAGAAGAAATATGATTTAATGATTGACACATGATAGTGACAATGAGTCAGAGAGCTCAGTCTTGCAAATAAGCCTTCAGTCTGAAATTATAAAATTAATTTTGATGTGGTATTCATATAACATAACAAAATGCTCCCTTTATTAATCTTTATTAGGTACAACCAAAGGGCAAGTGTTATTTTTGCATATACCATGTTTAATCAATATGGAGGATTTTCAATTATAAATTCGGACAAGTGAGTTGAGAGTTCGGACAAGTTGATTTTCTTGCAACTTGTCCGAAGGGACAAGTGAGAAAAAATGATAATGTAGAGGCCTGACTTTATGATATGGTACAAAAATCACCCAGACAAATCGAATTGGTTTGTCCACAGATGACTTTAAAAATGTTTATATCATTGAAAAAGCTTCAAATTATCTCCCTTTGGTGCAAAAATGTAATTTTTTGACGTTTCAATTGAAATATCTTTTTTAACTCATCGATGACCTATATTTTTATTATTGTTTTCAAACAAGCTGTACATAAACTAAATAACTGTAAAATGTAAGCCACTTCTGTAATTGAAGTTCTTTTTTTATTTTGATATTACCAATATTTCTCCTATTAGTTAAACAGAAAAAGAGAACATTAAAAAAAATGTATGCTTCTCCCGAAGGCAGATTGTGAGCTTAAATGAACGGTGACCCCATATTTTTATTTTATATTTCTAAAAGGTTTAAGATAAAGTTTAATTATAGAAAAAAATAGCAAAATCCTATATTAGAAAAAAAAGTTGATTTAGACCCGCAAGCCCCCTTAACTTCTAAGACAACTCATATGGCCCTTTATTGTTAGTGACCAAAAAGCGAGTGACCTGTTTTAAAATGTTTATGTTTCAGTGTGCCTTATGAAGTGAATTTTGTCCAGTTTTACAGTTTTTAACAGTTTACTTGGTTTAATATACATTTAAAAAAAGTCCAATCATCTACTTATACTAAAACACAAACCTTTGGTAAAATATTTTTCTTCCCGGAGTAAAAATACATCTGTACAATAAATTTGTCTGCTACTTCACTATACTTTACCTACAAAAGGAAAGTATTATTTAGATCTAAAAGAAATTAATGATTTCGTAGACTTTGGACTTTAAGCCATCCATCTGTTTTTGCATATAACAGATCGGATGAGTCAAGCTCTAACCTCTACATGTATTTTGTTCTTATATTGTGTTGTAATACCACTGTCCATGGTAAAAAAAAATTAGATGTTTTAAAGCGACAGGAATGGCCTCGTCTCCAAAAATTGATAAACCTGCAATTTCAAAAACACATGTGAACACAAACATGATGGAAGTCTCCCATATAAAAAATCAGCTCAAAATCTGGAGGCGTATATAAAAACCATTTGCACTAATAAACATGTTCAAGACAACCATGTTTATTCTGAATTTACAGTAAATGAAAAATAACCATTGCACCTGTCCTTAATAAGGAACCTGTTGTTCAGAAGTTGTCGTTTGTTGATGTGGTTCATAAATGTTTCTCATTTCTGTTTTTTATATAGATTTATTAGATTAGACCTTTGGTCTAGTCATGTTTTGGGGCCCTTTACAGCTTGTCATGCGGTGTGACTGACCGTGTGAGCCAAGGTTCCATGTTGAAGACTGTTCTATGACCTGTAATTGTTAACTTTTTATAAATTGTGACTTCAATGGAGAGTTGTCTTATTGGCACTCATACCACATCTTCTTATATCTATAGAAATACAGATCTTACAAGCAAGTCATCATGAGGATCTTCATCACCGATATAAAGGAAAAATACTTGGTCACTATGATCACTTTTTACATTATAATATTTTCCTATACTGGCAATCTTTCTAACTGCTGGTCTACAAGAAAAACAAAAAAAAAATTTCAAAACCAATTCAATTATCACATTGCTAACTTTTCTGAGCTGACTGGTCAAAACTTATTATCATTCATTCTGAACAAAGTACAGGATATTTGTCTTCAGGTGAATTCCAGTACTAAGGGAGGTAACTCTATTTTACTGGTGTAGAATTTTCCCCTTATAAAACCATGACATTTAGTTCCTGAGACCCCTTGAAAATTTACCAAAAAGTTAACTTTTTCTATCATTTATTTTGAAAAAGAAGACACACCATAATTTATGGCATAAAATCAAATTATTTAGAACATCAGTATGCCATACAAGACCATGCTGTTGGAGCAGACATCAGTATATCGTTAACCTGCATACAATTTAAAGTTGGAAGGCTAAATAAGACAGAAGTGTAGTTAAACTGTTTAACTTGGCTTAAAATTTGTTTTGTCAAATGTGTAATCGCCTCTGAATTTTATTGATTTCATGTTTTTAAGCCCTGGATTTTGGGATCAGGACCACTCCGCTCCCCTCTCTAATTGAACTTATTGCATGATTTTTTTTCAGATATAGTGTTGGTCAAAATATTTACCATTTGTTCCTGAATATAACTGCAAACAGTACTTTCAGTATAAAATATGTTGATTATTAATTATTGCTGTAGGGATCCAATAATAAGGTTTTAAAAACTAATGGAAAGCCTTAGAAAACAAAAATAATTCATTCACAGTTCCCAGTGTTTTTTAAGAGATGGCAACCATACAAAATATCCACATTTGTTGTTATCATGTTACTCTACTAACTTGGACACATAATTGCAAGCTGACCAGTCTTTGATCTTACTCATTAAAGCTATGCACAAATACTAATGATCTATTCCTTGGTTAAGCCTAGCTTGTAATTAAACACACAAACTCGAGTCCTCAATCAAATGTGCTACCATGAGATCACCTTGGCATTCTTATTTACATTTAAACTGTGTAATTTTGTTTTATCTAGAAAAGCCATGTTATAATTTATGGTGTTATTGTGTAGTTGGGTGCTATCTTATTTATTTATCAACCAAACTCTATCTACTCATATATCAATACTTACCCCTGAGCTTTATTTACAAATTCTAAGATATCCTCTTTGGATCTTTCACCACGGAATGTGTACATTTTCTCTCCTTCAGAACTGAAAATAACAACATCAATAAATAATTTATTTCAATTGATTTAAGTATCTTATGCTTTTAACTGTTCTCATTGTAGAAATTATCTTTTAGCCAAATAATCCACTTAATGTAAATTCATAAATTATTGCGTGCATTTATTATTGGGACATTTTTCAGAATGGACAAAAATGTGAGATTTATTATTAGAATATCATGAAAAAATCTGCATACAGATATATGTTACAATACAATACAATATTTTCTATTTTCCAAATTAAAGGGCCAATTAAGAGCATAACATTAATTACAACATGACATAAACACTACAGAGTGATTAATGAAAAATAAAATACATATAATAGATCTTACTATTTGATTGTGGGATATCCCCTGACGTCAAACTCTGATGCCACATGTGTATATCTTGTGGCATCAATTTTACCAACTTTAACATCACTTGACCTGAGTGCTGCTCCTACTTGGTGATAGATTGGTTCTAACTTTTTACAATGTCCACACCATGGTGCATAGAACTGCAAGATCACAAAAATAGTTATTGCAAAAATTCATCAAACATAATGCCTAAAACAATCATCATTTTAAAAGTTAGTAAAATAAACATTAGCATATCATGTCATTGTCACATAATTAGCAGACATAAATAATAAAAATCAATGATTATATAAGTTGTTTTTTCCTCATATGTTTTTAACCATATAGTTTTCAGGCTTTCAAACATACTAATTAATACAATATATTATATATATTTGAGAGCCAAAGTCATTTGAATTTGGCTTCATTTGTCTTTGTATCTTACCTTACAGCTTTAGAGGCTTTGATAATGGATAAAGGCATGGAGAAAAAATATGGTTTGTCTTAGAAACTTGAACCTGTGACAGCTTAATTTAATTTTAACAAATTATAGACAATATGGATCCTTCACAATCTATTATCTAATGGATACTTACTTCTAATAACCATTTTCCATTTTTTCTGTGATCTAGTATTCTGCTCAAAAAAGATAATTGCTATTGAATGATACATATATATGCTATATAATTGGCATAAAACTTTAACTATACATGCAGCAAATGATCAAATCTTTGAATATATGAAGAGTAAAGATTAAAGACATTTCAAAAGTGTTGGCTTGTTTATCAAGGAATTCATGTCTTCTTCTTCTTCTTCTTCTTTAGTTTCAGAAAACCATCAACATACTGATATTTACTTTCCGGCGCATGCCTGGTATAATTTTTCAAATTTATGTATTTATAAATATAGTTTTATATATATGTATTCCATATTTTTTGTATATTTGTTATATTATTAATTTTTTACAATTTTTCTTTGTTTTTAGATTTTTTGTATTTAATATTTAGATTTTTTAAATATTATATTTCTTATTTTTCATTTTGTATCACAAAAAGGTGCAGCATCATACATTTTTTTTCTATTTTCTCTATATTTTTTGTAGCTTAAGTATTCTAATATATCTTTTAAAAACATGTTGTAATGAAGCTGTGAATGAACCATTTGGTATTATTCATTGATAAACTATTATTTTGTTATGTAAAGTTGCAAATATGTTTCCAAAGACTTAAGATTCATTACATGTAAATGTAATTCCCGATCCAATGACATTTTATCATAAAACCAGATGTGGGAATGCATAGCCTACGAACGGCAATTTTGCTATTCGTACCTGCATGCGGGTACGTGCAGCACTGCCTAAAAGAAAATATATGATATAACAATGGAGAGCAATTGTTGCATGAAGTCAATAGTTCAACTGGCATAGACTTGGGTCAACTAACATATTTTCAAACAAAGATAAGGTGTCTTGACATCCCATGGCTAAAGTCATGAAAAAAGGTTGGACCATAGAGACTTTTTAGAGTCTATTACTATTAGAGAATAGAGGAAATTCTTGAAAATCTATAAGGTGATCTGCAGACTTCTGACCCAGGTTGACTTATCCAAAAGAATTCAATGTAAAAAAATTGACAATATCAAAGTGCTAGTACCTAAAAGAAAGATTAACACTTTCTAAAATAATGTCATATTATTACTTTGTTATATTTCCGGGAAAATGCGAAAAAAAATATCTCACCTTTCATCCAACTCTAAGACTTGCCCAACAATTTTTCCTATTTGGACTGAAATAAAATAAAATGAAAACATGTATTGTCGTTTTGCAAACAGGAAAATATGAGCTCAAAGAATGCATTGTCTTATAAAACATTTAAAATGTATTTTACCAAGCAGACAGAAATAAGCCGGTGTTTTCATTTTGTATAGTACAATATTGTTGTTTCCGGTTTAAAACTAATTTGCAGTTCCTAGTCGGATACAGACAAGATATTTTTCCGGAATATTCTATGCGGAAAATGAATATTGACAAAGTACTTATTTCGATGATTTTTTAGTTGAATATCACTTGATACTCTCATCATCTGCCTTTACATAGTTAGCAAATAAATCATCTTTGATGACTTTTAAATATTTACTTAGCTCTAGACTCTAAAGAACCTATGTATGTCCTTAACACAGGGTGAAAAGTAAAAACACAAAAATACTGAACTCCGAGGAAAATTCAAAAAGGAAAATCCAAAAACAAAAGACA
Organism: Mytilus trossulus; assembly: GCF_036588685.1. Lineage (NCBI taxonomy): Eukaryota > Metazoa > Mollusca > Bivalvia > Mytilida > Mytilidae > Mytilus > Mytilus trossulus. Next base: position 7,123,551 of record NC_086378.1, read on the forward strand.
AAATCAAAATTCCAAACACATCAAACGAATGGATAACAACTGTCATATTCCTGACTTGGTACAGGCACTACTAAGTTTTCTAATGTAGAAAAAGGTGGATTGAACCTGGTTTTATAGCTAGACAAACCTCTCACTTGTATGACAGTCGCATCAAATTCCATTACATTGTCAACGATTTATGAACAAAACAAACATACCCAAAGAGTAAAAATGTCAAAGATAGGTGTACAGCAGTCAATATTGTGTTATCATCTTAATATTACTATAAAAACAACAAATGTAACGAAGAATCACAAAAAGGCATACATCGAATTTAACATACTCATTTTGCTTTTCTTGTACCACTTAATGTATGTATATAAAGTCTACCCGGAAAGGAAAGAAGGTTTTCATTGCTGGTGTAAAATGCGCGTTTGAAATTCGTACAGGTAGACATAAAGGAGTTCATCAATATTTGAAAGTTGCAGCTGTTTTTGTTTATAGATAAGGTGAATGTTCGTATTGTATTCCCAGTTCCTGCATCTCACATATAATGTTTATAAAATTTATGAACACGGGTTTATGAAATTCAACTTGGTGATTTTTTCAACTTATTTTTCGTCCTTATCTGTCACGGTGCTTTTAAAAGACGTGGCCGTCATAGCAAAAAAAAAACAATATATAGCTGCTGTTTTAATGGACCTTTCAAAGGCTTTTGATTGCTTACCACATGCAATTCTGCTTGATAAATTATCAGATTGTGTCAGGCTCTGTTCATACTATTTCACTACTTACATCATATTTGACAATGTACTTTTAATAATTTTCTGTGCTTTATTTTGTAATTCTACTTGATTGTACAGATATATATATATATATATAGCTCAAATTTTGGACACCATGATTGGTTAATAACATACTATCCTGTCTTATAAATATGTGATCAGCAATAGGGCATACTGAGTTTCAAGAGAAGAGTTTGAATTTACAATTTCCACAATTTACGTCTAAGTAGATCGTGCCCTACTTATAATATTTGCTTCTTTAACGTTGCTATCTATCTGATATTGTTTTCAAGATAATAGGCAAAATCGCAAAAATGACAAGGAGATCATAGCCATCAATGGGAACAACCTATCTCAATTAGTAATCAACTAGTTTTCAAAATTTATAGAAAAAGTTCTTTCTGGTAATTTCGACAACCCGCACAATCCTTAATTCCGACAGAAAACCCGCGATTAAAAAATATAAACGAACTTGTACCGGTGATTTTTACCACATGTCTGAGTTTGCGTCAATCGCGGTTGTCAGTGCATACCTCTATTCAAGAAATGTACAATGCCTCCTCGCGACCAGGTGTGTACTAACATGTGCATCACCACATGTGCCACACGTGAATCAGGACCTGCTTACCTTTCTGGAACACCTGTGATAATCCCCTCAGTGTTTCGCGAGGTTCGTGGTTGTTGCTCAGTCATTAGGTTTAGACTATGTTTAGCTATTGGTCTTATTTTTTTTCAAGTCATAGTATATGGTCGTTCTATTTTCGACTAATGAATTCGAATGTCCCTCTTGCGTCACTCGACTCTCTTTTGCAAAGGGGGAGCACACAACCTGAATGTGAAGTGTCAATATGATCTGTTCCATTGCGATGAATAGAGATATAGTAATAATGATATCACTGAAAATATAAACCTGAAATTTAGTAAATTGTGATTTATTTTGAAAAAACACAAACACTCCAAACTTTTTTGTGTAAGAGAAATTGGAACATTTGCTATGTCATTACATAACAAACTAAGAACGGTAAAGCTTTGGGCAAAAAACGTGATGGAAAGGAAAATATTTTTACTCCTATTTTATTAAAAAACTGATACTTGGAGTTAATGCTCACACCATATAATTTGTAAGACAGATTAGTTAAATTGTGAATTGTGCTGTTTGAATATATGCATGCAAGGCATTACACTATGATCAATCCCTATCCGTATTCTGAAAAAAACAAAACCGTTAATTTTATAAAATATTTGGTACACAATGTATTGGGATGACTTTATGTACATTATTGAAATTCAATACACTCAACCAACAAATAGCTGTATTATATACCATACTAAAGAGAATATTATGTACTCTCTGTTTGTGTGGTCTTTAACTATTCATATTGTGAAATAAAGATAGAGGATAAAGCGCGAGGTTTGGCTAGCCACAAAAACAGGTTTCTCCCACCATTTTTTCTTAAGATGTCCTGTTCCAAATCAGGAATATGGCAGTTGTTATCTAATAGTTCGTTTCTATGTATGTTGCGTTGTCGTTTTTTTTTTATTGCACGTTAGTATTCTGTTGTTTCGTTGCTTTCCACTTATAGTTGTATTTAAGGTGGTATGGGAGTCTAAAATAAAAATGATAGAATTTGTTCATACTTTGCCAAAATGTAGTATCTATTGATACATGTTAAAAAATATTATAAAAATGATGGGTCACCGTGCATTTTTTCAAGCTACGGGTCGTGACAAAATGACACATTTTGTATGGATTATACAGGAAAAAACACCATTTTGTGAATAGAAACTAAACGAAATGATAGAATTGTAAGATAAATTAGGAAAATATAGCTTTCAAACAATGCTTTGATAATATCAAAAGAAAAGATAGGGTCACCGTGCGTTTTTTCCGGCTAAAATACAAAGTAGGAAAATTCCATGAACAATCCAACAGAAAATGCACTGTTTTAGAGTTACCTCCCCTTAAAATGACAATTTCAAAATATTTAAAAACAACCAAAAATAATCTACACTTGTACATATATTTATATTTATAAGTTATATTCTTATAAATTTGATCTTTTAAATGTAAAAACACATGAACTATCTGCATTCTTGCATCAAATTTTGCTAATTTGGTAGAAAATATGGACCTTAGATTCTCTGTTTTTTACAATCCAAGATGGCGAAAGACACCCATACCACCTTAACTCGGTTTTAGTTTGTAACTCAGATTTGTTTTCTTTTTCTCAATCGATTTATGAATTTTGAACAGTGGTATACATGTACTACTGTTGGCTTGCCTTTATTAATATGGTGGTAAATGGACTTTTAAATCAGATTTTCTACCAGTTTTTGACAGAACTGTTTCTGTGAGAGCAGGCATTGAATTTTTTGAGAAAACAAGCTAAATTGATCGAATGCACATTGTTGTTGACGGTATATATACAGACTATGATCGCACTTACACCTATAAATTAGAAAGTTCGCAAACTTTATTTAAAGCAAAAATAATGGTGATAATAAAATAATGTTGTCATTCTATTTTGGAAATTTGATTTGAAAGAATAAACTGAAACAGTCATTAAGTACAACATGTGTTTCAAAATTATATCTTTAGCTATAGATATGATTATATATTACGGATTACAAATGTGTCGAGGTTTGTGATTGGATAACAACAAAGAGATGTCAGTATATATTCGGGAAACTGCCGGGGTATATACAACGTTTTTATCCCCAATTGGAATCTCATAAACGTCATCATAAAACGCAGATGGCAGTTAGGTCCGCTGCTGTATGCCCTGAGGTAATCGGTGCCCTCAGGTAATCTTGGCAATAGTGCCCATATGCGTAGTAATAACATGATCTAAAAATAGAATAAACTATAAATACATCATTGTACTTTCTATTTCGACTGACAGTATATCTGCGAGAAATAGGAGAAAACAAGAACACATACAATTTTTTTACAATAAATTACGACAAATAATTCACAAAAAAAATCCAAATATTTGGTTTATTTTATTTGTGATCATTGCAACGTGAACAGATATTTATGTAGTGAAACGTAAATGACTTAAAATAATTAAAAAGAAAACACCTTTTTAAATGGCGATTTAAACTTTTATAATATAAGTTGTCAACATCTAGTTTCATAGAGATTTATGTAAATAAATGTATATACAATTTGATTTTCGGGGGGGGGGGCTAAGGATTTTGTTCCTTCGGCGAAAGACAACATTTTTTGGAGACAGGTCGAAAGCATTTTTTTTTTTCATTTCAATTTTAGCATTACATAAAGTGGCAGAACAATTACAAACAAACTTAAAAAAAAAACATAGCCCCCCTCCCCCCCTGAAAATGAAATGATTGCTGCCTAAGTTTCGTGAATGTCCTGTTGAAACTTTGACTATCATTGTGTTTGGTAATATATGACACTTACATATGGACAGATTACGCATATATTGATTTTGGTTACATCTTTTAAAGTAACATAAGTAGAAAATGATAACATTCAATAGATGGGTTATTAAAATCAGTCCATCTTGTTCGACTGCATGAGGGGCAGTGGCGGATCCATTCATTTAAAAAAAAAAAGGGGGGGAGTCCCCAATCCAGAACACAAGGAGGGGCTTCCAACTATATGTTCCCATTCAAATGTATTGATTCCCCCCAAAAAAAAGGATTCCTATCACCAGAACACCCCTGGACCCGCCACTGAGCTGTTACAAAAAATATCGCTATAAACTGTCACGGCATTATTTGAATTTAAGTGTACTGCATGCATCTTGCACTGTAAGATTAGCATTAACACTAATGCAAAATTGTTAAATAATTACCACTTTCGTTGGTTTTTTCTTATCTTTGTTTGAAATGTATTTTATTAAAAGCTTCTTTGTGTACCATTCTTTGTTTATTCGAAAGGGGTAGTAGATATATATATATCGAATCCCGGCGAGGGAAGAACCGACAATTTGCGAAAGCAAATTTACAGATCTATAAACATTGTTGGGTTGATGTTTAGACGACAATTAAAATAGAAGAACCTAGATAACGATATGTATGCGTTAAATAATGATACATATAAAAAAAGTAGCTTTGGTATAAATCCCAGTGAGACAACTGTCCACAAAAGGACACAGAAATTAACAACTGTAGGTCACCGTACGGCCTTCGACAATGAGCAAAGTCCATATCGCATTGTACTCGATAAAAGGTTCAGAAATAACAATGAAATCCACTTCAAACGAGAAAACTAACGGCCTTAATTATATAAAACAAATGAACAAAAACAAATATGTAGCACATACTAGTTAACAAATGACAAGCACTGAATTACAGGCTCCTGACTTGGGGCAGGCACATACGGTTTTTATTTCTCATAAAAGTTGTACAAACAATCGATATGTGAAAAGTATTCCATCAATTATATCAAAGTATAAATAATCATAAATCTTTATCATTTAAGCAAAGCATACATTTATAGATCCGTATTTTACTCGATTGGCTTTAAAATAGTTAATAACATATGACACTATCACATGGACAGATTACGCATATATTGATTTTAGTTACTTCTTTTAAAGTAACATAAGTAGAAAATGACCACCTTTAATAGATAGGTTATTGAAAATCAGTCCATCTTGTCCGACTGCATGAGGGGCAGTGGCGGATCCATCCATTTGAAAAAAAGGGGGTTCCCAATCCAGGACACAAGGAGGGGGTTCCAACTATATGTTTCCATTCAAATGCATCGATCTCCGAAAAAAAGGGTTTCCTTTACCCAGAACACCCCTGGACCCGCCACTGTTCATTGTTCAACTACTAAATTGTCTGTTTTACTTACTAGTACACTTGGTACAATAAAGACCTGATTATAAATTGTTCAAAGAAGGCCTTTGAAAATAGTGGAATTAATTACTTTTGGAGTGTCAAAAACTCGTTGGAAGTACTTGATAAATTGCATGCATATATAGGCGATTTTAAATATGTTCAAAGTTTTGATTTTTCTACCCTATATACCACTTTGCCTCATATTCTTATTAAGAAAAAAATCACATCCCTAATTAACTGGGCATTTAAAAAGTCGGAATGCGAGTATATATATATGTTCAAACTCTTTGCGATCATTTTTTAGTAGCAATAAACAAAAGTACTATGTCAATTGGACATGATTTGATACTATTTATGCACTTGAATTTTTATTTGATAACATTTTTGTTCGCTTTAGAGATTCCGTATATCGTCAAGTTATTGGAGTTCCAATGGGGACTAACTGTGATCCAATTATTGCGGACCTGTGTTTGTATTGTTATGAGTTACAATTTATGACTTAAATTAGCAGATACCCATCAAAACAATATTTGATACAAAAATTTAACAATACTTTTAGATATTTGGATGATATATTGGCTCTAAATAATAACGACTTCCGTATGTATACTAAAGAAATTTATCCTGTAGAACTTACTTTAATTAAAGCTAATGATAACAATGACCACTGCCCTTTCCTCGATCTTGATATCTATATCATAAACGGGAAGATTAATACAAAAATTGTTGATAAGAGAGATGTTTTTTTCATTTCCTATTGTTAATTATCCATTTGTAGATGGTGACGTTCCCTTGTCATCATCTTATGGTGTTTATATATCTCAACTTGTACGATTCTCTCGTGTATGTAACAACGTATTAGATTTTAGCGAAAGAAATTTATGTATTACTAAAAAATTATTACACCAGGGTTTTCGATATTACAAACTGGTCAAAACATTTACTAAATTTTATCATCGGTATAAGGAAATAATTCGTAAATATAACTAAACATGCAGACATCGTATACGTTCAGGTATTTCACATCCATTTTTTTATGGAAATATTCTATATAAATAACAAAAATGTCAGTATTCTCCTCAGAAACTAACAACACCTTTAAATAGACTTATTAAAAAGGGATATAGTTACGATACTGTTGTCAGGTCATTAAAGATTGCATATTTTGGCTTTAATATTGATTCACTGATAGAGTCTTTTAATCGGAACTAAACACATCTATCTCTAAAAAAAACAGTTGTTGGCATGACACGGGTTATGTTCTTCTCATATATTTTATGATAGTATGATACTAAACCTCTAACGGGAGGGATTGTGCCTGATATCCATATGATGAACACATAATCTTTTAATCAGTTTAATTGAGGTCTGGAGCTGGCATGTAAGTTAACTGCTAGTAGTCTGTTGTTATTTATGTACTATTGTCATTTTATTTATTTTCTTTTGTTGCATCTTTTGACATCGGATTCGAACTTCTCTTGGACTGAATTATAATGTGCGTATGGTTATGCCTTTACTTTTCTACACTGGCTAGATGTATAGGGAGAGGGTTGAGATCTCATAAACATGTTTAACCCCGCCGCAATTTTGCGCATGTCCCAGGTCAGGAGCCTCTTGCCTTTGTTAGGCTTGTGTGATTTTAAATTTTAGTTTCTTGTGTATAATTCGGAGTTTAGTATGACTTCCATTACCACTGAACTATTATACATATTTTTAGGGACCAGCTGAAGGACACCTACAGCTGCGGGAATTCTCGCTACATTGGAGACCCATTGGTTGCCTTCGGCTGTTGTCTGCTCTATGGTCGGGTGGTTGTCGCTTTGACATATTCACCATTTCCTTTCTCAATTTTAATAAATATGTTTCTGATCTAATTTTGTATTCTATAAACGGCATCTATATATTTACACTACAAATCTACAACTCTCAGTCTATGGCTACACGTGGTGATCTATATCTATGCATAATATTCATTAGCTGTGAATGAGTATCAAAATCGTATCATACGCGATGATGACCAGCCAGTACACACTGTAAGGATTTTATTGACCAGTATTAAAAAAGAGAAACATTGCAGTACGAACAGTAATCTATTTTTTTTTCATTTGACATTACTTTAAAAGTAACGTAGTTACAAGCACAGGTTATATAGTATATAACTGCTTTTTTAAAATGTTAATTGTCTTAATCAATCTTATTTGAGAGATGTTGGATATTTTCAAGGAAAAAGCTCACATCTCCAGTGGATTTTTGTACATGGTCAGATAACCTTAGGTCATCTCTAATGTACTGTGTATTTCCTGTATCTCAGATCATATCTATGATTGCTCACATGGTGAGGTTACCTCATGTCACCTCTGTATGATTGAACATTGTGAGGTTACCTAATATTACCTCTGTATTGCTGTACATGGTGAGGTTACTCTGTATTGCTGCACATACTCGTATTACCACACTTTGTATAAACTTTACAAAACACTTTCTTTTTTTAGTTTTCCTCAGGGCACTTCTGCATTTCTATACATGGCCAAGTGCACATGTTAACTAATGTCATTTCTTAACTACTGTATATAAATATGTAACCTCAGAATACCTCTGTATGTTAGAATATGGTGAGGTTACCTAAGGTCATAACTTCATGGTCATTGTACCAGCTGCATGTTACCACAGATAAACTTTGCAAAAAGCTAATTTTCTACAAACCTCAGGTCACCACAATTGAATGTTCATAACTCCCTTCGTCAGCTTAGTCAGTCCAGATTACATCTATGTTCTTTTTTTTCACGGACAGGCTACCTAAAGTCATCTGTAAATTACTGTACATGACCAGGTTACCTCAGGTCATCTGTAAATTACTATACATGACCAGGTTACCTCAGGGAACCACTGTACTACTGTGCATGGTAAGGTTACCTCAGAGAACCATGGTACTACCGTGCATGATCGGGTTACTTCAAGGAACCATTGTTATACTGTGCATGGTCTGGTTACCTCAGGGATCCATTGTACTTCTGTGCATGGTCATGTTACCGAGGGAAACATTGCACTACTGTGCATGATCAGGTTACCTCATGGAACCACTGTACTACTGTGTATGGGCAGGTTACCTCAGGGAACCATTGTACTACTGTGTATTGTCATGTTACCTCAGGGAAGCTTTGTACTACTGTGCATGGTCAGATAACCTTAGGTCATCTCTAATGTACTGTGTATTTCCTGTATCTCAGATCATATCTATGATTGCTCACATGGTGAGGTTACCTCATGTCACCTCTGTATGATTGAACATTGTGAGGTTACCTAATATTACCTCTGTATTGCTGTACATGGTGAGGTTACTCTGTATTGCTGCACATACTCGTATTACCACACTTTGTATAAACTTTACAAAACCCTTTCTTTTTTAGTTTTCCTCAGGGCACTTCTGCATTTCTATACATGGCCAAGTGCACATGTTAACTAATGTCATTTCTTAACTACTGTATATAAATATGTAACCTCAGAATACCTTTGTATGTTAGAATATGGTGAGGTTACCTAAGGTCATAACTTCATGGTCATTGTACCAGCTGCATGTTACCACAGATAAACTTTGCAAAAAGCTAATTTTCTACAAACCTCAGGTCACCACAATTGAATGTTCATAACTCCCTTCGTCAGCTTAGTCAGTCCAGATTACATCTATGTTCTTTTTTTTCACGGACAGGCTACCTAAAGTCATCTGTAAATTACTGTACATGACCAGGTTACCTCAGGTCATCTGTAAATTACTATACATGACCAGGTTACCTCAGGGAACCACTGTACTACTGTGCATGGTAAGGTTACCTCAGGGAACCATGGTACTACCGTGCATGATCGGGTTACTTCAAGGAACCATTGTTATACTGTGCATGGTCTGGTTACCTCAGGGATCCATTGTACTTCTGTGCATGGTCATGTTACCGAGGGAAACATTGCACTACTGTGCATGGTCAGGTTACCTCAGGGAACCACTGTACTACTGTGTATGGGCAGGTTACCTCAGGGAACCATTGTACTACTGTGTATTGTCATGTTACCTCAGGGAAGCTTTGTACTACTGTGCATGGTCAGATAACCTTAGGTCATCTCTAATGTACTGTGTATTTCCTGTATCTCAGATCATATCTATGATTGCTCACATGGTGAGGTTACCTCATGTCACCTCTGTATGATTGAACATTGTGAGGTTACCTAATATTACCTCTGTATTGCTGTACACGGTGAGGTTACTCTGTATTGCTGCACATACTCGTATTACCACACTTTGTATAAACTTTACAAAACACTTTCTTTTTTAGTTTTCCTCAGGGCACTTCTGCATTTCTATACATGGCCAAGTGCACATGTTAACTAATGTCATTTCTTAACTACTGTATATAAATATGTAACCTCAGAATACCTTTGTATGTTAGAATATGGTGAGGTTACCTAAGGTCATAACTTCATGGTCATTGTACCAGCTGCATGTTACCACAGATAAACTTTGCAAAAAGCTAATTTTCTACAAACCTCAGGTCACCACAATTGAATGTTCATAACTCCCTTCGTCAGCTTAGTCAGTCCAGATTACATCTATGTTCTTTTTTTTCACGGACAGGCTACCTAAAGTCATCTGTAAATTACTGTACATGACCAGGTTACCTCAGGTAATCTGTAAATTACTATACATGACCAGGTTACCTCAGGGAACCACTGTACTACTGTGCATGGTAAGGTTACCTCAGGGAACCATGGTACTACCGTGCATGATCGGGTTACTTCAAGGAACCATTGTTATACTGTGCATGGTCTGGTTACCTCAGGGATCCATTGTACTTCTGTGCATGATCATGTTACCGAGGGAAACATTGCACTACTGTGCATGGTCAGGTTACCTCAGGGAACCACTGTACTACTGTGTATGGGCAGGTTACCTCAGGGAACCATTTTACTACTGTGTATTGTCATGTTACCTCAGGGAAGCTTTGTACTACTGTGCATGGTCAGGTTTCCCCAGGGAACCATTGTAATATTGACATGGTCAGGTTTTTTTCAGGGAACCATTGTTCTTCTGTGCATGATCCAGTTACCTCAGGGAACCATTGTACTACTGTGCATGGTCAGGTTACCTCAGGGAACCATTGCACTACTGTGCATGGCCAGGTTACCTCAGGGAATCATTGTACTACTTTGCATGGTCAGGTTACCTCAGGGAACCACTGTACTACTGTGTATGGGCAGGTTACCTCAGGGAACCATTGTACTACTGTGTATTGTCATGTTACCTCAGGGAAGCTTTGTACTACTGTGCATGGTCAGGTTTCCCCAGGGAACCATTGTAATATTGACATGGTCAGGTTTTTTTTCAGGGAACCATTGTTCTTCTGTGCATGATCCAGTTACCTCAGGGAACCATTGTACTACTGTGCATGGTCAGGTTACCTCAGGGAACAATTGCACTACTGTGCATGGCCAGGTTACCTCAGGGAATCATTGTACTACTGTGCATGGTCAGGTTACCTCAGGAAACCATTGTACTAATGTGCATGTCCAGATTACTCAGGGAACCACTGTACAACTGTGCTTGGTCAGGTTACCTCAGGGAACCATTGTACTACTGTGCATGTTCAGGTCACCTCAGGGAACCATTGTACTTCTGTGTATGGCTATGTTACCTTAGGGGATCATTGTTCTACTGTACATGACAAGGTTACCTCAGGTCATATGTAAATTACTTTACATGACAAGGTTACCTCAGGGAACCACTGTATTACTGTGCACGGTAAGGTTACCTCAGGGAATCATCGTTCTATTGTACATGGTCATGGTACCTCAGGGAACCATTGTACTGTTGTGTATTGTGAGTTTACCTCAGGGAATCATTGTACTACTGTGCATAGTCAGGTTACCTCAGGGAACAATTGTACTACTGTGCATAGTCAGGTTACCTTAGGAAATCATTGTACTACTGTGCATGGTCATGCTACTACAAGGAACCACTGTACTACTGTGCATGGTCATGTTACTACAAGGAACCACTGTACTACTATGCATGATCATGTTACCTCAAGGAACCACTGTACAACTGGGCATGGTCGGATAACCTCACAAAGCATTGTACTACTGTGCAGGGAACCTTTGAACTATTGTGCATGGTCAAGTCTCCTCAGGGAATTATTGTTCTACTGTGCATGGTCATGGTCCCTCAGGGAACCATTGTTCTACTGTGCATGGTCATGGTCATGGTCCCTCAGGGAACCATTGTACTTTTGTGCATGGTCAGGTTACCTCAGTGAACCACTGTACAACTGTGCATGGTCAGGTTATTCATAAAGATAGACAAGAATGAGATTTACAGATAATTTAGTAGACTGAATTTTTTTCTGAAGTATTTTTTTTTTGTTTGTTTATAGGTTTATGGTGAATGGAAACATAAATATAGACTTTTTAAGAAATCTTGCATCTTTTTTGGATATCATTCCAGGCTAGTGGAAGGATATCAGGTTTACTTGAAGTGGTGAGGTCTAGTAAAAATAGCAAACAGAAATTAGAAAAAAAATGAGTTGACTATAGGATTGCGTAACTTTTTATTCTTCGTGGCAAGACCCCCTTTTTTCAATTAAATCACAATTTCACTTTGGAACATTCATGATATGAACATGAATTTTTTTTCTAAGATCAGCTGTTTTGCATGTGAGCCTATGGAGCATTCAATAACAAGACTGTAACCTTATGTTAATTTGATTTGAATCGATTATATTTGTTGTTATTTTTTGGGTTACCTGCCTGAGGTAATCCTGTTACGAAAGAATACTTCGTAAATACTTTGCTGGTATATGCATTTATGCTGTAATTACACAATTTCTTAATTTAAAATGTAGGACTTCATAGATTTGTATTGTTTATGCGATTATATGTAAATGTTACCTGAGTTCACTTGAGTTAAATGGGTTGTATTTGGTGTTATAATTGGGGTTACCTGAGGTAACCCTGTCATGAATGAATACTTCGTAGTAACTTTGCTAGTCTTTACGTTAATTGTAATCAACCAACTTATTCATTTTGAATGTAGGACTTCATTGATGTTATATTGTTTATGGGATATATATGTAAAGGTGATCTCAAATAACTTCAGTTAATTGGGTTATATTTGCAATTATATTTGGGGTTACCTCAGGTACCCATGTTATGAAGAATGCTTTTGAGATAGTTTGCTAGTGTAAACATTTATGTTGTTATCGCACAATTTTTTTAATTTTAAATGTAGGACTTCATAGATGTATATTGTTTATGTGATATATCTGAAAGGCGACTTAAGTAAACTTGATATGAATGGATAATACTTGTTTCTATTTCATGGGTTACCTGAGGTAACCCTGTCATGACAGAATATTTAGTAAATACTTTGCTAGTATATCCATTTATGGTGTAATAAATCAACTTCTTTATACGAATGTAGGAATTCATTAAAGTTATCTTGTTTATGTGATGTATATGTAAAGGTGATATGAATTTACTTGAGTTGAATAGGTTGTATTTGTTGTAATTGTATTGGTTACCTCAGGTAACCCTGCTATGAAAGAACTCTTAGTTGATACTTTGCTAGTGTATACATTTATATTGTAATTCGTCAATTTTTTTAATTTGAATTGTATGACTTCATAGATTTGTATTGTGTATGTGATATGTCTGAAAGGCGACTTAAGTTAACTTGATATGAATGGATAATACTTGTTTCTATTTCATGGGTTACCTGAGGTAACCTGTCATGACAGAATCTTTAGTAGATACTTCGCTAGTATATGCATTTATGGTGTAATTACCCAACTTCTTCTTTTCAAATGTAGGAATTCATTAAAATTATATGGTTTATGTGATGTATATGTAAAGGTGATTTGAATTAACTTAAGTTAAATAGGTTGTATTGTTGTTATTGTATTGGTTACCTCAGGTAACCCTGCTATGAAAGAATTTTTAGTAGATACTTTGCTAGAGTATACATTTGTATTGTTATTCCAGATTTTTTAAATTTGAAATGCAGGACTTCATAGATTTGTATTGTTTATGTGATTCATATATATATAAAGGTGATACCTGAGTTAACTTGAGTTATATGGGTTGTATTTGTTGTTATTATTGGGTTACCTGAGGTAACCCTGTCATGAATGAATTCTTTGTAGATACTTTGCTATTGTTTACATTAATTGTAATCAACAAACTTCTTTATTTCAAATGTAGGACTTCATGAAACTTGTATTGTTATGTGATGCACATGTTAAGGTGACCTCAGTTAACTTCAGTAAGGTAGGTTATATTTATAATTATGTCTGTGGTTACCTCAGGTACCCATGTTATGAAGAATGCTTTTGAGATAGTTTGCTAGTGTAAACATTTATGTTGTTATCGCACAATTTTTTTATTTTAAATGTAGGACTTCATAGATGTGTATTGTTTATGTGATATATCTGAAAGGCGACTTAAGTAAACTTGATATGAATGGATAATACTTGTTTCTATTTCATGGGTTACCTGAGGTAACCCTGTCATGACAGAATATTTAGTAGATACTTTGCTAGTATATCCATTTATGGTGTAATAAATCAACTTCTTTATACGAATGTAGGAATTCATTAAAGTTATATTGTTTATGTGATGTATATGTAAAGGTGATATGAATTTACTTGAGTTGAATAGGTTGTATTTGTTGTAATTGTATTGGTTACCTCAGGTAACTCTGCTATGAAAGAACTCTTAGTTGATACTTTGCTAGTGTATACATTTATATTGTAATTCGTCAATTTTTTAAATTTGAATTGTATGACTTCATAGATTTGTATTGTGTATGTGATATGTCTGAAAGGCGACTTAAGTTAACTTGATATGAATGGATAATACTTGTTTCTATTTCATGGGTTACCTGAGGTAACCTGTCATGACAGAATCTTTAGTAGATACTTCGCTAGTATATGCATTTATGGTGTAATTACCCAACTTCTTCTTTTCAAATGTAGGAATTCATTAAAGTTATATGGTTTATGTGATGTATATGTAAAGGTGATTTGAATTAACTTAAGTTAAATAGGTTGTATTGTTGTTATTGTATTGGTTACCTCAGGTAACCCTGCTATGAAAGAATTTTTAGTAGATACTTTGCTAGAGTATACATTTGTATTGTTATTCCAGATTTTTTAAATTTGAAATGCAGGACTTCATAGATTTGTATTGTTTATGTGTTTCATATATATATAAAGGTGATACCTGAGTTAACTTGAGTTATATGGGTTGTATTTGTTGTTATTATTGGGTTACCTGAGGTAACCCTGTCATGAATGAATTCTTTGTAGATACTTTGCTATTGTTTACATTAATTGTAATCAACAAACTTCTTTATTTCAAATGTAGGACTTCATGAAACTTGTATTGTTATGTGATGCACATGTTAAGGTGACCTCAGTTAACTTCAGTAAGGTAGGTTATATTTATAATTATGTCTGTGGTTACCTCAGGTACCCATGTTATGAAGAATGCTTTTGAGATAGTTTGCTAGTGTAAACATTTATGTTGTTATCGCAAAATTTCTTTATTTTAAATGTAGGACTTCATAGATGTGTATTGTTTATGTGATATATCTGAAAGGCGACTTAAGTTAACTTGATATGAATGGATAATACTTGTTTATATTTCATGGTTACCTGAGGTAACCCTGTCATTACAGAATATTTAGCAGATTCTTTGCTAGTATATCCATTTATGGTGTAATAAATCAACTTCTTTATTTTTAATGTAGGAATTCATTAAAGTTATATTGTTTATGTGATGTATATGTAAAGGTGATATGAATTTACTTGAGTTAAATAGGTTGTATTTGTTGTTATTGTATTGGTTACCTCAGGTAACCCTGCTATGAAAGAATTCTTAGGTGATACTTTGCTAGTGTATACATTTATATTGTAATTCGACAATTTTTTTAATTTGAAATGTATGACTTCATAGATTTGTATTGTGTATGTGATATGTCTGAAAGGCGACTTAAGTTAACTTGATATGAATGGATAATACTTGTTTCTATTTCATTGGTTACCTGAGGTAACCTGTCATGACAGAATATTTAGTAGATACTTCGCTAGTATATGCATTATGGTGTTATAAACCAACTTCTTCTTTTCAAATGTAGGAATTCATTAAGGTTATATTGTTTATGTGATGTATATGTAAAGGTGATTTGAATAAACTTGAGTTAAATAGGTTGTATTGTTGTTATTGTATTGGTTACCTCAGGTAACCCTGCTATGAAAGAATTCTTAGTAGATACTTTTCTAGTGTATACATTTGTATCGTAATTCCAGATATTTTTAATTTGAAATGTAAGACTTCATAGATTTGTATTGTTTATGTGATTCATATTATATTTAAAGGTGATACCTGAGTAAACTTGAGTTATATGGGTTGTATTTGTTGTTATTATTGGGTTACCTGAGGTAACCCTGTCATGAATGAATTCTTTGTAGATACTTTGCTATTGTTTACATTAATTGTAATAAACAAACTTCTTTATTTCAAATGTAGGACTTCATGAAAGTTGTATTGTTTATGTGATGTATATATCTATAAAGGTGACCTCAGTTAACTTGAGTTAGATGGGTTAACTTTGTTATTAGTGTTATGGTTACCTGAGGTAACCCTGTCATGCATGAATCCTTCGTAGACACTTTGCTAGTGTTTACATTAATTGTAATCAACAAACTTCTTTATTTTAAATGTAGGACTTCATGAAACTTGTATTGTTATGTGATGCACATGTTAAGATGACCTCAGTTAACTTCAGTTAGGTGGGTTATATTTATAATTATGTCTGGGGTTACCTCAGGTACCCATGTTATGAAGAATGCTTTTGAGATAGTTTGCTAGTGTAAACATTTATGTTGTTATCGCACAATTTCTTTATTTTAAATGTAGGACTTCATAGATGTGTATTGTTTATGTGATATATCTGAAAGGCGACTTAAGTTAACTTGATATGAATGGGTAATACTTGTTTCTATTTCATGGGTTACCTGAGGTAACCCTGTCATTACAGAATATTTAGTAGATACTTTGCTAGTATATCCATTTATGGTGTAATAAATCAAATTCTTTATTTTTAATGTAGGAATTCATTAAAGTTATATTGTTTATGTGATGTATATGTAAAGGTGATATGAATTTACTTGAGTTAAATAGGTTGTATTTGTTGTTATTGTATTGGTTACCTCAGGTAACCCTGCTATGAAAGAATTCTTAGTTGATACTTTGCTAGTGTATACATTTATATTGTAATTCGACAATTTTTTTAATTTGAAATGTAGGACTTCATAGATTTATATAATTATGTGGTGTGTATATATTTAAAGGTTACCTGAGGGAACTTGAGTTAGATGGGTTATCTTTGTTGTGATTGTATGGTTATCTGAGGTAACCCTGTCACGTAAGAATACGTCGTAGATAGTTTTCCAGAGTATACATTCAACTTCTAATAAACCATTTATGTTTTCATTTTGGACTTTTAAATAAGTATTGTTTATATGATATTCAGGAAAGGCGACTTTAATTTGAATGGATTATATTTGTTGTTATTTTTGGAATAACATGAGGTATCTCTGTTATGAAAGAATTCTTCGTAGATAATTTGTTGGTATATGCATTGATGCTGTAATGACACAATTTATTAATCTAAAATGTAGGACTTCATAGATTTGTATTGTGTATGCGAGGTATATATAAATGCAACCTGAGTTAACTTGAGTTGAATGGGTTGTATTTATTAAAATTATTTGGGTTGCCTCATGTAACCCTGTCATGAATGAATACTTCGTAGATACTTTGGTAGTGTTTACATTTATTGTAATAAACAAACTCCTTTATTTTAAATGTAGGACTTCATGAAAGTTGTATTGTTTATTTGATGTACATGTTACGGTGATCTCAATTTATTTCAGTTAAGTTAAGTGGGTTATATTTGTAATTATGTCTGGGGTTACCTCAGGTACTCATGTTATAAAGAATGCTTATTAGATGGTTTGCTAGTGAAAACATTTATGTTGTAATCAAACAATTTCTTTATTTTACATGTAGGCCTCATAGATGTGTATTGTTTATGTGATATATCGGAAAAGCGACTTTAGTTAACTTGATATCAATGGATAATACTTGTTGCTATTTTTTTGGGTTACCTGAGGTAACCCTGTCATAACAAAATACTTAGTAGATACTTTGCTAGTATATGCATGTATGCTGTAATAAACCACTTTCTCCTTTTGTTATGTAGGAATTCATTGAAGTTATATTGTTTATGTGATATATATGTAAAGGTGATCTGAATTAACTTGAGTTAAGTAAGTTGTATTTGCTGTTATTGTTTGGGTTACCGCAGGTTACCCTGTTATGAAAGAATTTTTAGTACATACTTTGCTAGTGTATACATTTTTTATATTTTAATGACACAATTTCTTAATTTAGAATGTAGGACTTCATAGATTTGTATTGTTTATGTGATGTATATATAAAGTTACCTCAGTTGACTTGAGTTTAATGGTTGTATTTATTGTTATAATTGGGGTTACCTCAGGTAACCCTGTCATGAATGAATACTTCAGATCATTAATTGAACTTTAAAAAAAAAATTTAAAAAAATTATTTTACCAGCCATCCCCACCCTTCACGTACATACGAAATGAATGATCGGTGAATAATAATAATAAAATCATTCTGGAAGTTTGTTGACATCTTTGGTATTTGGTCACATTAAAATTTGGTATTAAGATCTATCAAAATAAGAACTATATTTTCGTGCGTATTTCATCAATGACGCATTACCACGATTACCTCAGGGCACCGATTACCTCAGGGCACCGATTACCTCAGGGCATACAGCAGCGGACCTAACTGCCATCTGCTCATAAAACCGGTTGCTATTAGACGTAGTCAAAAAGCTATGAGGTTGTCAGAGGCTCACAGAGGAAAATAATGACATGCTTCAGTCAATAATACATTTAATACAAAATCACGCAATTTACACTTTTAATACTTAAATTTAACGTTAAAAGTGTTATTATAAATTATTACATACACGATAAAATTATGTTCACAGCAAATTAGAAAATCCTTCAGGTATGCCGAACATATCAGGTTGGGGTTTTCAACTTATGTGGGTCATTTAAAAAAAATGTCGTATTTTCAGTACACCCATGCTATTTTTTTTTTTTATTTCTAATGGAAATTTCAGTTGTAATGGTTTAAATGAAAGCTTGTCGGATTTGTGATTCAGAACATTAATACTAAACACACCTTACATCTATTTTGATAAGATTAAACTACATTTAAGACCGATTTGGGGGGTATTTGTCTGCGTACAGTGTCAGAAAAACACATTTCAAATGATTGTTTTGCGATTTTCTGATCGCCTTAATATCTGCAAAAGGGACTTTTTAAGAACGTTAAATATTACTCTAACGAAAAATCGTAGCTTCTTTATCATTGTATGTAACATATTATCTACAAACTAAATTGAATCAGCGTACAGGAGGCTCATGTCTTTCCTGTTACCGCTAAGTAAATCAGCCGTTAAATTATTCTCCCTTTGAATATTGAATCAGTCAGTGTTGATCTCAAAAATGCAAAGTAATCTTTACATTTAAAACGCCTCGTTTCTTGAACGACAGTGTAGAGAAAGGAAATTTCAAGACATTAAGTGAAAAAAAAGAGCGTACTTTTTCTCATGTCTATGCTGTTACCACCAATTTTGATTAATTACACCAACAGTATACTTGTAAAAAGTGCAATAACGTGTTGAAAACCAAATTCACAATAGAAAAACATAATCACTTCACCAAAGGGAGTAGTTATTTCACAACAGCAATAAAAAACGAGGAAATTTGTCTATCCTGTTATGTCTATCCTGTTACTATGGTTACAGTAACAGGATAGACAATTATAGACAAAAACGTCGTTAATTTTTTTATCTTAACATATAGGTGCAAAACGAATAAAATATTTCGTTGTTTGAACTCATCTTAAGGTTATAACGTCTTAATCTTCCTAATTAAGCAATACTGATATCGGTAACAGGATAGACAAAAAGGTAACAGGATAGACTTTTATATAGTGATAAATCAGAAACGTACGTTCCTGTTACCAATGAAATACAGAGAAAAGTAAACTAACTTATGAGGGATTTACTTGATGTTGGGTTTATTTGAAAGGGTGAAAAAATACCGAACAATATGAATTGATATCTTAGACTTGCATTACTGGTAGTAATTTTTACAACCTTTGAAAACCATTTTTTAGAGGCATTTTTCAGTACAATCTGGAAAATGGGCAAATAATCTATTATATTACAGAATGAATATATATAGAAGTTTATTCTCTTGAAAACCATCTAATTGACTACGTAAAACAAGCTTAACATTTTATCTAAACCTTTTCTAAATAACAAAAAAATTTCTTTTGAAAATGGTAACAGGATAGACAAAATAATGTACCACCGATCAAAAAATGTTTCAACATATTCTTGTTTGACATAATTAAGATTGCATTTTTTAATATGTTGTGCTTAAAGTACTATTTTTTTTTGATTTGCTTATGTAGAGGGTTGTTTGAATAAGTTACTTTTAATAATTTTTTCAATTTCAAAATTTCAAAATTCGACATTTTTTTAAAATGACCCAAATATGTGTTGTCAACAAAAACCTGCACTGTAAAATAACAGTAAGTCAGGGGTAATCCGTAATATATGTGTAATTCAGGTCTCAGAAAGGGTATATATACTGTGACATCCAGGAGGATTTTGAAAATAAATAACTCAGCCTTGATAATCACAAAAATAAATGGTTTGTTCTGTGGTAGTTTGAAAATAAATAACCTGACTTGCAATGTATTGAAAATAAATAACTTAGCAGGCCTATAGCTTTTTTGGCCTTCAGCGGTATCAAAACCCTTCAAATTTTTTTTGCCTCGCTCCGCTCGGCAAAATATGTGAAACAATACTTTAGAAAAAGGCTAGATAAAACCAAACTAACTTATCTTTAATACTATGTATGTATGTTGTATGCAATACATGTATATTGCTTGGGAATATAAATGATTCATTTCGTGAAGAAAATTATAAAATACTTAATCTAATTATACCAATTGTCTTTTATAAAATACTTATTACTATGTATTTGTGTTTCGTTAGTCCTGTCTCGCTATGTATTATCTTAGTATATTTGTATATATATTGTCCTCTTGTACACAAGTCATGCAAGTATGTGTCTGAGGTTATGAAATAAATCTTGAATCTTAAAATTTCTGCAGGGGATACTGATCTTTTCTGATTAAATGGTACATAATGACTTGACTATACATGTATTATTCATAATTAACAAATATTTAAAAAAATGTATGTTTTCGACTATCATAAATATAGTTGTGAAAATGAATAATCAGTCCCTTGCTTTAATGAAAATGAAAAATCTTGCTTCAATAGTGCAGAAAATGAATAATCTGTCCTCTCAGTTTACAAAAATAAATAACCGATCAAAAACAAATCCTCCTGCCCCCCCCCCTCCCCCCCAGAATATCAAATGGTCGTCCCCTTAAAATATTGATTGCAAACAATTTTGTTTTATTTTTAAGATCTAAAATTCAACCTTATATCATCATTGAGCTGCATGTCGAATTGGGTAATCAATATCAACTTTGTGCTTATGCTGATCCCATAAATAGTATAGCCCGCTATAAACATCATAGTTAGCATATATAAGATATTCCAATACATTGCACTGAGGGAATAATAAGGTTAAAAAAAAGTAAAATCACAAAAATACTGAACTGCGAGAAAAAATTTAAAATAACAAAGTTTCTAATCAACCTGCTAGATCAAAAGCGCCAACACGTCAAACGAATGGATAACAATTGTCATATTCCTGACTTGGAACATGCATGTTCTTATGTGGAAAATTGGGGGAATAATAACTTGAGATCAAAATGTTAGGTTGTATAAGATACCATTTTTTCTTGAATTTATTTTGTTTCTTATTTCGAAATTGATTTTTTTTAAATTTTGATTTATTTATATCTTCTTCATAATATTATGCAATTATCGACTGAAATCATAAATCATAAACCTGATATCAATATAAGGTACATTAATTTCTGTAAATATTGAAACCATTTGTAGAAATTTAAATGTGACGTCACTTTTGTGCGTCGATCTATTCGGTTAACATATAATACGTTGCTTGGCTGTGCTGTTTTTATGTGCTGATTTAGGTTGCTTTACGTATTCTGTAGTTAGTCACCACTTCGATGTTGAAACCTCTAACGTGACGGTACTCAAATTGCACCTATTTTGACAGTATTTTCAACTACGTTTTTTTATGATCAGGACAAAAATTTCCATTTTGTGTTTATTTTGTAGCCGTATCCTTCTTTATTGTATAGGTACACCAATTTGATTTTTAATCCATATGGAATCATAGAAAACTTGGTCTTAACTGACCTCCAAACCATCAATGATTCTGTAATGAGGAGTACCCAAATTGCATCTATGCTTAAATTCGCATCGTCAAAAGTCGAATAACAGAGCTTTTGTTTAATTTCTTCAAATACTTTGAACAATTGGATATTTGTCCACGCATGGCGACGTTTTCGTACATTTTGCTTTTACAGTAAACACTTCATCTGTAGATAAATACCATGACATTCTGTGAATTTTAATATATTTGCCTATATGTTGAAAGACGTGCATAGTATCAAATCATAACATAACAAATTTTCTTGTCTCTAGGTAATCTTGTAAGTTATCCGCTGCTAATTTTGCTAAATAGGTGTAATTTGGGTACTCGGTGCAATCTGGATACCGTTACGTAATATCAATTATATAGTAATTTTTATAAATTTACAGTTTACAAAAGTATGAATTATTGATTTTCTTATCCCATGCATATAACTTAGCCGTATTTATCACATTTTTGAATTTTTGGTTATCAATGCTTTTATCTTTAATTGGCTTTCTTTGCTTTTTTACCTGAGCGTCACTGATGGGGGTTATGTGGACGAAACACACGTACGGCGTATTAAATTATAAACCTGGTATCTTTAATAACTATTAGCTTGTCGTAACGTCCTATTGTATTGTTTATTTGTGTGTTTCTCTATCCTGTATGCTCTTCCATTTATTTATATTGTAGTCCTGTCATGTTATGTTGTCATTTTAATGTCATATTTTTCATTGCCATAAAAGCGGGAGGTTTGGTTAACCACAAAACCAGGTCCAACCCACCATTTTTTCTTAAAACGTCTTGTACCAAATCAGGAAAATGGCCATTGTTATATATCAGATCGTTTCTGTGTGTGTTGCAGTTAAGTTGTTCTTTCATGTCGTAGTTCTCCTCTTATATTTGATGTGTTTCCCTCAGTTTTTGTTCGTGGCCCGGATTTGTTTTTTCTCAATCGATTTATGAATTTTGAAGAATGGTGTACGACTGTTGCCTTTATTTAACTTGTTACATGTCATGTTCGCAATAACATAGGTAACTTTGATAATCTTTATGGCATATATCAAAATGCATTCTCGGTTATTGAACACAAATACCACTCTTCGGGGATTTTTTTCGAAATTGAATTGTAGAATGTTACGTTTTTTTAAAGTTTGATGTTAACTATGAACTAATTTGTATAGGGGTTCAGTTGAACATTATTGTATAATTGAGATAGAAATTTACAAATCTTTCTATTTCCATATTTCCCTGATCTACATTTAACTACTGTAATTATATACAAAATGATGTAAGTAAAAGAGGGACGAAAGATACCAGAGGTACAGTCATTATGTAGATATTAACATAAAAATTTATTTGCTGCAGAGCATGAACAAAATAGCAATTTTACTATCTTTATGATATTGACTTAAGAACTTGATTTCACCAAAACTGTTATCTCATTTACGAATAACGAAATCTTTTTCCAGGAAATAACTCCACATCAATTTTATCAAAAAGTAATGGAATTTTCTGTCACAATATTCTTGCGATGTCATTTTTATCAAATCAAGGTCATGGATCAAGGAGTGATGATTTGCTTTGCAAAATATATAATTCTTCGTAAAATGCCAAAGTTTTTAACAAAAATACCGAACCTCGAGGAAAATTGTAAATAAACTCATCAAAGAATCAAGGTTAAACTGTAATTCTGTAACAGGTGACAAAACCAATAGTTATCAAAGGTACCAGGATTATAATTTAGTACGCCAGACGCGCGTTTCGTCTACATAAGACTCATCAGTGACGCTTTAATCAAAATATTTATAAAACCAAACAAGTACAAAGTCGAAGAGCATTGAGGATCCAAAATTCAAAAAAAGTTGTGCTAAAAACGGCTAAGGTAATCTATGCCTGGGATAAGAAAAACCTTGTTTTTCGAAAAATTCAAAGTTTTGTAAACAGGAAATTTATAAAAATGACCACATTATTGATATTCATGTCAACACCGAAGTGCTGACTACTGGGCTGGTGATACCCGTGGGGACGAAACGTCTACCAGCAGTGGCATGGACCCAGTGGTGTTAAGAGTTACCAAAGGTACCAGGATTATAATTTAGTACGCCAGACGCGCGTTTCGTCTACAAGCGATAACACATGTCATATTCCTGACTTGGTAAAGTCATTTTTCTTTTTCAGAAAATTGCGAATTTTATAGATAGCTAAATCTCTCACTCGTATGAAAGGAATTATGTTCAGGAAAGGAGCTAAGTAAAGTTGATGTAAGGTATCAGTGCTTGAGAATAGATGATTGCCAAGACACACAGACCTTAGCTGTTGTCACACGTCATAAGATTTTTAAGTCCATGAAATAATGCTTTTAAATTCTCCCTCATGAATTCGTCCGAATTTAAAACATTTCTATACTAAATACATGGCTAAATAAGAGACAAATCATAATTTAGGTTTGTTTGCTCGCAGTAAGTGAAAATTACACGCTGTGGTATTCTATTTATAGGTACAATGCGTTGGAAAGATAATGACTCGCATTCAAAATACCAAAATTTTAGTTCCTTCAAAATGTTGTCATTTATAGGGATGACATATCTACAACAGACTAGCATATGCATATCGTCGCTGTTATGCAAAAACCTCGTATCTCAATTTTTTGCGGAAATCTTTTTATCGATTATTTAGGATTAAATATGTATGATCCACTGTATGCGAAAATATCTGATCTTCTAACCAATCATTAACTTGAGTTCTGACATGTGACGAAAAAGTGGAGTCGGATTGGTGAGACATTTTCTTGTGCGAAAATATCGTATCTCAAAAGAAAAACACATGGCACGGCAGCTGACATTATAACAGGTACAATTTTAGGTTCTCAAAGCTAATATAGCTTTGAAATAATGAAAAGCTTTGAAAAAACAACATAGGTGCAGAAATATTTTCTCGTCTTGGTAATTGATTGGTTAGAAGATCAGTTATTGTCGCATACAGTGGAACATACATATTTCATTCTAAAAAATCGATTAAAAGATTTCAGTTTTTACTGCCTGGTGTAAAATTATCAAAACCTTAGATACGAGGTTTTTGCATAACAGCGACGATATGCTTCGTCATCATTTGACAAACGTTACCAAGAGCAGGAATCATAGAAATGATTTTTCCACATATTTTAGCAATACATCTGTAAGTCAAAATAGTTTTGCCATCTACTACGCTCGATATTACCAGCTTTAAAGCAAATAATTTTTTAAGCGATATTTCTAAAGTACAATCTTTAAAGTTCCAAACAAAACCTAACCAATCAATATTTTGTACTGGTTCCCAGACACTCTTTTCTGTATTAGCAATGAAACCGGAAAGCAGTATTAACTAACACACGTACTGTCTTGGTAAATATATGACCAGCTGATGAAAGTCCAAAAGGCAAAACCGAAAAAGTAAAATAACGCACTGTATCACCATATTGCCAAGAAAATCCTATATATTTTTGATGATCAGGGTGAATTTCTATATGGTGATAACCAGACTTTAAATCAAATTTAAACCCAAAACCGCTAAAATTTACAAATGTCATAGCTTCTTTAACCCCTTCAAATTTAACTTTTTGTTTCTCGACAAATTTATTAACATGTCTCAAATCTAAGACTAATCTTTCTTTACCCGTACTATTTACCGACACAGTCAGTGGATTAACGACAAATGGTCGATTTACTTCTTTTATACATCCTTTAGTTAAAAGTTCTTCAATAGAATTTTCCACAAATTCTGAGTGTTTTAACGCGGATCTATTATTACTTAGAAAAATGGTCGGTGGTTCACTCAGAAAAGGAATTCTATAACCAAAATTTATAACATTCAATATAAAATCATTAGCGTTAAGTTCATTTTTCCAAAACAATGCATGTTTTCTTAAATTTCCTTTCACATTTATAAGATTTTGACCAGATTTTTTCTCATACTTGTTAACAAATTGAAAACAATACTCAACTTAATCTATGTCTGTATCTGTTTTGTTACTGGGTCTTTCCTGTGTTCTGTTCCTGGAACTTTGTTGCACCAACTGTCGCTGTAGGAATCCTTTTTTCGGGGCAGTTCCTTGCAAAGTGCCCGGGCTGGTTACAATAGAAACACTTGTAACTTTCTGACTTGCCTGCTTTGGAGAACTCGGTATCACTGACTTGGCCAAGGCCACGAAAAAAACTCCTAGAATTGAATTCTCCTTTTCCGGTGTTAAATAGCCATTCTTCCCCCATGCCAGTTTTTCCCCCGGGGGAAAGACTGGCATGAGCCAATATTTCCCCCGTGGAAAGTTTGGATCATTGCCATTCTTCCCCCGCGGAAAATTGACAATACGTATACATATAGTCACTTTTCCCCCATGCCAATCTTTCCCCCTATATTATAGATATCACTGTAGATATATACACGTCTGAAAATTAACCCGAACAGTGTTAGAAATAGGTTTATAGATACAAATTTTTAGTTCTTTTACATGAACAAAAGTCTGTCTGCAGGTTTATCAGTCTATCTATGTTTCAACTAATCTGTCTTTCTTTGTGTTCCCTAGTCTTTATACATTCTCAACTGCATGTCTGTCTGTATGTCGACAAGTCTGTCTACATATTCACCCGTCTGTTCACATGTTTACCAGTCTTTCTACATATTCAACCGTCTGTTCAAATGTTTACCAGTCTGTCTACATATTCATCCGTCTGTTCACATGTTCACCAGTCTGTCTATGCTCACTAGTCCGTCTATATTTTCACTAGCTTTGAAATAAGTTTCAGTAACTGCGAGTTCTTTTATTTCGGTGTTTTGTTTCTATTGTTTTTATGTAAGTGATTATTGTGCAACGTATCAACATTTTTAGTGAAGCCAATGTCAACTGATATTTTTTTTTCTTGCGGTGTGCTGTCCTAGGTTGGGTTCATTGGGGAGGGTTGAGTTTATGGCCATCACATTGTTTATGCACCAATGCCCATTCGAAAGCCAGGAACATGTAGTACCGGTTACAGTGGTTGTTGTTGGTTCATATCGTTTGAGTTTGGGTTTTTTGTAAATTATTTTGTAATCAATAAGCCTGTTAGTTTTGTTTGTTTTGTTCCCTTATTTGTATGGTCGGAGCATTTTATAGCCGACTATATACAATGTATGTTTTTTTTCTTTTGGAGGCCGTACGGTGGCCTTTTATTACTTACTACCAGGTCCGTGTAACTCCGTTGGATATTTGTATCATAAGTGCTAGATCGTGGTCGACCATATATATACACCATTAGGGCAGGTGGAATATTTTTGTAGATCTTGTACAGCGAGTCACAATAATAGAGGTAGTTCCTGTACTTCCGATCCAAGTTTCCACTGCACGTCTCCCATGCTGGTTGGAGAGGGGGTTCATATCTCCCCTAGGTTTGATGAAGTTTCACACTTATCGGACTTCTTCTCCTGAATGAAAGCTTAAAGGCGATGAGTATTTTTCTCTATCCATGCCTTTGATGGGTACTTTTACCTTGTGGTACAAAAATGATTTATCATGTAAAGTCAAAATCTTCAAACTGACCAGAAGTTGTTGTATTCTGTAGGTCAATGATACCAAGGGTTCACGATTGAGAATGGATGTGATCACTGCATCAGAATGTGCTTCGTGTGTATGTATACATGGTGTATATAAATACATATCAATTTATATTAATACGATGAAGCTTTGGTACCGCTAAACTAATCAAAAAAGATAATATTCTTTTTTCAGGATAAAAATTTCTAACTGACGTCGCCGACGTTATAAGTTTATAAAGGGGAAAAAATAGATTATCATGCCGCAAAGGGGAAAAATTGGCCTGATCCTCGTTTTCCCCCTATAACGTTGAGGGGGAAAAGTTGGATCATGCCAATTTTTCCGCGGGGAAATATTGGATCGATCCAGTTTTTCCCCCCGGAAAAATTGGCATGGGGGAAGAATGGATATAGGACACCGGAACCGCTATTGGAAGAATCTGGTTTACTGAACGGCTTGGAACTTCTTTTACGTGAAGCCCTGGAAATAGCAGCACGCAAATCACTAGCATCTTCTTTATTGTCGGCCAACGGACTATCCAAGTACTCTTTAACCGTGTCCCATCCATGCTTGTCGGCTATCTTTAGAATTTTGTTACGCTTACGGATGATTTCCTTTTCCTGGGAAATGATTTCACTAACTTCGGAAGCGTTTCCAAGCTTTATACAACTTTCAACGACAGCAAGCCTCTCCAGACGCTCGGTATTAAACGAATGTTGCACTTTAATTCCCTCACTTTGGAATACAAATTCTGGTTGGTCGACACCGGTTGCTTAATTTAACACTTTTTCCTAAACGAGCTTCGAAATGATTAATCAAGGACTATTTTTGCTTCTCTAAAGCATTGTTTAAAGCTGAAGTGAAAAGCGAAATAGCCCCGTCCGTACTTAACTCTGTTTCGTTACTATTTTCAGCATGTTGAGTAGTAGCACGGCGTTCATCATGGTCGGAGCCTTCCTCGGACATACTATGCAGAGCTTAACGTTAACTTCGTCTATCAAAGTTACTCGAGCACATCGATAATAATCAAACGTAATCAGGACTTATATATGCCTATAAAACCCCACCCGTACTACCGCTCTCGAAATATTCGTGCAGAAAACAACAGTAACATCAGACCACTTCTGATTTACATACTAGCCAAACTTGTACCACAAGTCTAAAGATAGAAATAGAATAGGGAAATTCCAAATATAACGGAATAGAAATAAATTTAACATAGAATGACGATTATACAGTTCCTGTCTGTTTTCCTCGCGAAATACATACCATGACGTGGCAAACATGTTTAAAGTTCTAATGCCAAATTGAAAAGAAATTAGTGTAATAATGACCAATCTTCTGTTAAGAACAAGTTAATTTTTAATGACTATATACGGTCATAATTAAAAATAATTAAATTTTTGATGTAACGTGTCTTCTGATTGGCTGACGTTGTTTTGTTTATCAGCTCATAGACATAATTTTGTCGTGTGTCCGTGACGTCATCAAGGTTTTCTCATGTTTACTCAGGTTTAGAATTAAGAATTAAATTATAAGAAGTTACTGTAACATTTTTTCTGTCTATTCGAAAATAATTTAATTTTAGATGTAACACGTTTTCTGATTGACTGACGTCGTTTGGTTTATCAGTCCATAGACATAATTTTGTCATGTGATCATGACGTCATCAGAGTTTTTTCATGATTTATTTCTGGTTTAAAATGGATTTAAGAATTAAATTATAAGAAATGACTGTAATATTTTTTCTGTCTATTCGAAATTTCATAAAAAATGTGGTGCACACTTTAGTTTTCTATGTTGTGTCATGTGTACTATTGTTTGTCTGTTTGTCTTTTTCATTTTTAGCCATGGCGTTGTCAGTTTATTTTCGAATAATGAGTATGATTGTCCCTTTGGTATATTTCGTCTCTCTTTTAAATAACCCGCGCATTCCTTAATAACATAAAAATGTGGTGCACACTTTTAAATAACCCGCACCACATTTTTGATGTTTTTCGTCATAGACAGACAAATATTACTGTCATTCCTTAAATAATAATAATAATCACTCGAGTAGATACTCTGCTATGTGGGTCGAAATTATGGTTGCTGCTGAAACTTTAGATAAAATTTACAGTTGAGAATATTTTGATTGCCGCTGAATCTTTAGGTTATATTTTAAAGTTGCAGAAATTTTGCTCAGATTTTTTTTTATCTCTAACGTCGAGCAGAAACTGTTGTTCCCATTCTACATGGGTCATCAGATTTGATTTCCGTAATCCGATCGGACGTAAGAACGTATTTTTACACATCCGAACTGCCACTTCAATGTTTTATAGCCGGATGGGTGATATTATGGAAGACCATTGTTCTATACATTTTCGGCCGGTCTGTAGTTCAAGTTGTTAGAAATGTATGGATGAAATTATTTCTTTACTAAAACAAGAACTAAAATTGTAAACGTCAGACAAGAGTTTCACCTACAAAAGAACCATCTTTGACGCACTCGAATCAAAAGGTCAAACCAGGCCAAATAAAGTGCAAAGTTGAACAGCATTAAGAACATTGTTAAAAGATAAAACTGCAAATTAAATCCAATATTGACGTTACGTAATGTTTGACACGGTGAAAAATAACCCTACAAATTGAATCAAATATTGATATTGCGCAATGCTTGACACGGTTTATATATTAAAGATCAATTCCTGATTCCATAGCTTCTATTTAGAGACACATATTTCATGCATATTTAGTACTTGTACTAGTATTTAGTATTGCTATTAAGCCCTTCCGCGACCGTGAAACATTTAATCATGAACCTCTGCCATTTACAATTCGAAAGTAATAGATTGCAAACCTTTTGAGAATAAATTGCTGCAAATAATCTAATGTACTTTAGATTATAGGTTTATCAGTTAACGTAAAATATAGAAAATTAGAAAACAAAATTTAGTTCTGAATATCTGGGTTATTTAAAGCAAAGGCTTTGAAGAACATTTGGCTATAACACACCTAATACAAAAAGGGTTAAAAAGTTATAGGTCACAGTACAGCACAAAAAAAATAAGCAAACCCATGCACCAGTAAACAAAACAATAACGGTAGACTACAATCAGATACAAGCACTGATTGACAGACACTCTCATCGCACATCTACTTTCAGCAAAATGTATTGAGTGTGTAGGTACAGGAACAATGTTTTGGTTCTCTTGCTTGCTTGCCGAACCGTGAATTAACTATTACGTTAGTTATATTTTAGGACTTTGTTAGTCTTGTATTATTTTAAATTGTAGTTTCTTGTGTACAATTTGGAATTTGGAACTGAAGGATGCCTCCGGTTGAGGGAATTTCTCGCTGCATGAAAGACATATTGGTGACCGTCTGATGTTGTCATTTCTTTGGTCGGGTTAGTGTCTCTTTGACACATTCCAATTTCCATTCTCAATTGTATTCCCTCTTTTAAAGGTAGACTTATTCTACAGATAACAAATCTAACTTTCTGTAGGACTAGACTACTCCGAAAGTAGAGTAGTGTACCTAATATAATAATGACTTCACGGTTCAGATAGAAAACAAGCTAACCAAACATACACCTTTACTTACAAAATCAATGCATTTTGCTGTAAAGAGTTTTTACGACGTTTAATATTGCTGTGAATACTTAATTGTGGACCAATCTTTGAGTGCGGTGAAATAGTAGAACGTTACTTGAAATTCAGTTGGAAAGGGTTGATTCGTCATGTCGTTACTGAGCAAAATTTACTTGATATATGATTCTCGTCCACTCGTATGGATCAAATCATCTATTATCGTTTAACTAGATATAAACGAATATATAATAAGCTTCTTTATTTAATTCTATTCATGTATCCTAATAGTCAATTCGGAACTTGAAGCGGACGAACGATGCTGTGAATCAATAAAGAAAAGCATACCATAAATAAAGACAAAAGTAGTATACCGCTGTTCGAAATTCATAAATTGATTAAGAAAAAAATAAAACAAATTCGGGATACAAACTAAAACTGAGGGAAACGCATCAAATATAAGAGGAGAACTACGACTCAACAGAAAAACAACATTTTGATTTATATTTTTGATTCAGTAAATTCTAAAAAAATAAATAAGATTCTCCATTAAAAAAAATCTGTTTTGTTTACTTGTTTTATGTCTTTGAAATATTGAAGAAAATCTGTCTATTGCACTTTTGTGAACAGTGAACTTTTAAACTTTGATTTTCTCAGATACTGATCACAATGTTGAACAATTTGACAGACCTTTTCAAGTCATTTCTTCAAATATTTGTCCATATAATTCAATAACTAGATTGTAAATTGACCGTGCATTCGTCTTGTTGTTT
This sequence comes from Mytilus trossulus, assembly GCF_036588685.1. Taxonomy (NCBI): domain Eukaryota; kingdom Metazoa; phylum Mollusca; class Bivalvia; order Mytilida; family Mytilidae; genus Mytilus; species Mytilus trossulus. The sequence continues at coordinate 7,155,537 of NC_086378.1, forward strand.
AAAATTCTTTTACGATCCAATACCAAATGTTACAGGATCCAATTTCAAAATCGAACTATTTAACGATGGGTCGCCTATTTTACTAACGCATGAAAACGTCACAAGAAAAAGAATCGATTAATTTTACAGTAGCGGAGACAAGAATACATACACATTTAAAGTTAAAAGATTCCAGTAAGACCTATGTATTGATTTTATCTTTAGTTTTTAGAATGAGCTGCATGTTCATGTGGAAAAAAAACACACTTTCCCTTGGTGTGGACGCAAATGATACTTATTTCAAAATCACCTATATTGACTAACTATTAATACTTTGCAACCCGTTAATACCGAAACGTGTATATATTTATATGGTCCGACCACATGAGTATACACATGTGGTAATCTGTGACAAAATTTTGCCACAATACGACTGTCATCCACAACATTAAGCTTTGCAAAGAAATGACTTCCGGGTGTTTGTCAAAGTATTTGTCAGAACTTACATATTTGTATTTCCCCCTTCTGGTACAATAAAACAGGGGCGAAAGATACCAGAGGGACAGTCAAACTCATAAATCGAAAATAAACTGACAACACCATGACTAAAAATGAAAAAAGACAAACAAACACATAGTATACATGACACAACATATAAAACTAAAGAATAAACAACAAGAACCCCACAAAAAACTTGAGGTGATTTCAGGTGCTCCTCCACATGTGACACCCGTCGTATTGCTCATCTTATAACAAATCCATTAAATAGTCGTATTCGGTATGTCACATTCATGAAAGGGAAGGGGATGGTATTTACGACTTAAACATGTTTAACTTAAAGGAACATTTCTGATATCACCAACAAGCTTTGAATTGTTGACTTCATTGGTTTACAAACAAATTTAATTTATTATATACTATATTATTCAAACAGTTTTGCTTCTATGTTACTCTAAGTTAACGGTAATGTAAAGAAATTTTGTTTTCGTTACAATAAATTTCTAAATATTCCTCTAAGTAAGGTAATTAATAACCTAACATATCACAGTGTTTTGAAACTGGCATTCGTGGTTATGCTTCTTACTCCACGTATGCGAAAAATCCCATTAACTTTATATTTTCACGAAAAGATGTTCACTTTTATTTATGACAGCAATAATTCAAAACATAATGTAGCAGTTATCTCCCTTGTTATTTCCAACATTCCGGATGTCAGTGTCGATTTATTCAATTAAAAAATAATATATTGTAATTTTTGTTTGCTTATATTGTTCAGATCAAAATCTTTGGTTTGTTTTTATATTTCATTTTCCTCTCGTTTTGTCAACTTTTTTCCTTCAAATTTACCTTTATCGCTAAAGCAACAAATATTTTTCAGTCTATGTTGTGTAATGTGTACTATTGTTTGTCTGTTTGTCTTTTTCATTTCTAGCCATGCCGTGGTCAGTTTGTTTTAGATTTATGAGTTTGACTGTCCCTTTGGTATCTTTCGTCCCTCTTCTAAAATGGAATATGAGCTTTGACTTTAATATACTGATATTTAAAAAAAAAGTCATTTTAAATCTTTTATTGTTTAGTTAACTTTGCGATAACTGGAGTCACCTGTAGAGATATTTTCTTATGATGAATATTATTTCAGAAAACAGCCCAAAAAAAATCCATGCAAAATTAATGAAATAAAAAGCGATATGCGTAATGGTTAAATCATGTAACAAATCTATTACTGTTTATTTCAGATTAAGATTTACCATAATCGAATTTATTGGACCATTTTAAAGGAAAAGTTTTATCAACACAATTTGAAAAATAATAATTCGACATTGTCTGATGTCATTCCGCCTCCCCTCCAACCAGACATTTACAGGCACCAAGATTGCACGACATATTATTTTCTTTAAAAAAGAAATGATAATGCGTCAGCCAACTATTTAAATAGCTGTTTTGTGTTAGTTGATAGCGGAAACAAACTATTTCTCTTTCTAAGTATTGGATTCGTCATAAGATAAATCTAATTTGGAAAAAAAGTATATAAGAATTCAAATATGTAAATACAACTATGACATATTGTCTTAAGACTATCGGAATGTTCTAACCATTGATTAATTACTTTAACATATGTCCATGTTTGGATGTCGGAGATGTTAGTCTCGGGGTGAATGACCGATCGGTTACTGAATGGGTATAAATACTCCACAGCTGGCTTATGGATTGATTTAAATCGTAAAGTCATATCAGATTAACACTGCCAGTACACGTAATAAAAAACAACCTCACAAAATAACAAACGAGGTCATTGTCCTGCAAAAAAGTATAACCACAAATAAAGAAGTTGAACACTGTATATATAAACTCATCATAGATACCTGGATTGAAATTCAATATTTGCACCAGACGCGCGTTTCGTCTACAAAAGACGCTCGAATTAAAACAAATTTATAAGACCAACAAAAAATAGTTTCGCCAATTACAGCTTAAGTAAATAAAGGCAACAGTAGTATACCGCTGTTCAAAACTCATAAATCCAGGGACAAATATAAGTAATCTATTCCTGAGATAGAAAAAGCCTTAGTATTATATATGATATTTACCATCTAACTACAATACAAATATGACAACCTCTATGCAGATGACAGAAGATGTAAAAAAAAAGCTCTCCCTACCAATACCAATCAATTTAAGTAATACTTATCACTTACATTACCATTAAGACAATGTGTTCTATATTCATGGAAATAGTGGAAATACTCCTTAAAACATAGGAATAGATTTTTGCATTGTTGTAGTTTTTTGTTTTATGTGGGGTTCTTTTATTATAAATAAGGTCGTTAGTTTTTATTTGAACTGTTGCATATTTTTCATGTCGATGCCTTATGTAGCTGACTTAACGGTTTTTAATTTGCTCATTGTAAAATACAATAAATCTTGCATTCACTACATTTGAACTTCGGTGGATATTCGTCTAATTAACATTCATACCACATCCCCTCATTTTTGTATTAGTACCTTTAATGATATAACATCAATTACAAGAAAATTAATCAAGATACAAATTAACTTTATTTCAATTATTAAGACGATTTTAAGAATACAATTTTTCAAATTACATCCAAATACTAGTATGCTACAAACCAATCATTGTGTTACATTTCAAATTACATCCAAATACTAGTATGCTACAAACCAATCATTGTGTTACATTTCAAATTACATCCAAATACTAGTATGCTACAAACCAATCATTGTGTTACATTTCAAATACTAGTATGCTACAAACCAATCATTGTGTTACATTTCAAATACTAGTATGCTACAAACCAATCATTGTGTTACATTTCAAATACTAGTATGCTACAAACCAATCATTGTGTTACATTTCAAATACTAGTATGCTACAAACCAATCATTGTGTTCCATTTCAAATACTAGTATGCTACAAACCAATCATTGTGTTCCATTTCAAATACTAGTATGCTACAAACCAATCATTGTGTTCCATTTCAAATACTAGTATGCTACAAACCAATCATTGTGTTCCATTTCAAATACTAGTATGCTACAAACCAATCATTGTGTTCCATTTCAAATACTAGTATGCTACAAACCAATCATTGTGTTCCATTTCAAATACTAGTATGCTACAAACCAATCATTGTTTTCCATTTCAAATACTAGTATGCTACAAACAATCATTGTGTTACATTTCAAATACTAGTATGCTACAAACCAATCATTGTGTTACATTTCAAATACTAGTATGCTACAAACCAATCATTGTGTTACATTTCAAATACTAGTATGCTACAAACCAATCATTGTGTTACATTTCAAATACTAGTATGCTACAAACCAATCATTGTGTTACATTTCAAATACTAGTATGCTACAAACCAATCATTGTGTTACATTTCAAATACTAGTATGCTACAAACCAATCATTGTGTTACATTTCAAATACTAGTATGCTACAAACCAATCATTGTGTTACATTTAAAACATGACATGCAATCAATTTTGATACAAACATTTTTAGAATCACCAAAAGCATATTTATTTTTGATTTTGTCATTGACTGTAGAGAAAACAATCTCAAGACAGTGTCTATAGTTATTAACTGTAAAGGAACCTATCACAAGACAATGTCGATAGTTAATGGCTGTAAAAAACAATCTCAAGACAGTGTCTATAGTTATTATCTGTAAAGGAACCTATCACAAGACAATGTCGATAGTTAATGGCTGTAAAAAAACAATCTCAAGACAGTGTCTATAGTTATTATCTGTAAAGGAACCTATCACACGACAATGTCGATAGTTAATGGCTGTAAAAAAAAACATTCTCAAGACAGTGTCTATAGTTATTAACTGTAAAGGAACCTATCACAAGACAATGTCGATAGTTAATGGCTGTAAAAAAAACCAATCACAAGACAGTGTCGATTGATTGATTGTTGGTTGCTTTACGCCGCATTAGCACAAAAATGTTATATCGCGGCGAGACAGTGTCGATAGTTATTGACTAAATAAACCAATCAAAAGACAGTGTCGATAGCTATCGAATAAATAAACCAATCACAATACAGTGTCGATCATGCTACTTTTATCTAATGTTATTTCTGTTGATTCCGTTTCCTTAATTTGAGATACAAGGTCTGAGAAATAAGATTTCCCTTTTGCTTCTAATGGACTGCCCCTTTTCTTCCATTTAGGTGAATCCATGAGAGTAATTATTGATATTCTTTTTTGTGCCTTTAACGGTTTTCTGCGATTGAAAACAGGCAAACTAAGTAATCTTTTTAACTTAATTCTAAATGTCTTGTTGATCCAACAATAAACCATAGGATTGATACCTGTATTGCTGATTGCTAGCCAATGAAAACACAGCCACAGTATTTGAGCAAACATGTTATCATATAATTCTGGATTCAGATCACCGATGATGGTCATTATATGAATTGGAAGCCATGTGATTGCGTAGACAGATACCACGATGAATAACATTTTCAAACTCTACAATAGAAAAAGGGATTTAAGATAAAAGTATGCAATTTACCCTGTTATTTTAGATCAAAGAAAAATAATGTTCAATACATAAAGGCAACAGTAGTATACCGCTGTTCAAACTTAATGAATTGATTGAGAATACTGAACAGTCATTTACTTATTATTATTTTCTAAACTATTTAACCGGCTTACGCAGAAAGGTTCAACTGTTTTTGCTTCACTCAATGGTTCAAAACCAGAAATTTGATAAAATTGACTTGAATACGAAATATGCTTAAAAACATTTTTCAACAATATAATATATTTTCATAAAATCAAAGTCGTAATATGGCAATGCTAGCCTATAATGAATAAATTAATAAGGGCTACATATTTTTGAATCTGGGAACGGTATATCGGTCAAATATATGTACCTAGTTTAAAACAATATTTATTTTTATTTTTTACATCACATGACATATTTTGCCAAAGGTTGTGTGTGTTTTTGTTTTTTTTATCATAAAGAAATATACGTTGATTTAAGAAAGAACATTGTTTCTGGGTAAGGTAAGTACATAACTATCATGAATAATTTATCATGGATGTTTTAACTATGTAACGAGTCTTGAAAATAACAGACAAACCAAACCAAGATAACTGTTGAAAATAAAAAAAAATAACAAAAAAGAAGAAGAAAAAAATATATGATAATAACACAGTTAAACAAGAAAACGTAAAATCACAAACATACTTAACTCCGAGGAAAATTTAAAAAAAAGTCCATAATTAAACGGCAAAATCAATAGCTCAAACACATCAAACGAATGGACAACAACTGTCATATTCCTGACTTTCAAAAATAGTGGATTAAACCTGGTTTTATAGCAAGCTCAACTGGTTCAAACGTTTAGGTCCCCGAGTTTGTTCTTTAAGCTCAATGGTTTTTACGCAACAACAAAAATACTGTTATTCACGTTAAGGAAATCTAATGATAAAATTATGAAACTTTTGAGGATATTGAACTCATATAAAATGATGCAATAATATATAATGAAAGAAATGATTACCGTGCTCCCAATCTCGCTACATATACATACCGAAATAGAGAACTCCCTGGTACATTTTATAATATATATAAATATACTGACCGATTTCTTCTTATACATAACTTTATTTTTTTATTACATTGACTAAAAGTCTTTTGTCTATGGATCAAATTTTGTAAATTTCATCACTTATATGAGGAAGAAGACAATACGACAGATAATGTTGACGCGGCGCTTTTAAAATTCGTTCCATTACTCATGTGCTTGTTCCATATCATGCTACATTACTGAAAGCCTTACTTGTGAAAAAAATACGGATTTGTAAAGTCAAAATCCTACATATTTTAGTGGGATGACGTCATAGGTTATAGCTCGGAGGAAGAGGCCATGCATTTCAGGCTGGACACATATTTGATACAATATTAGGTCTACTTAATAAGCTAAGGTAAAAAATATTAAGACTTTTTTTATTATCTGGATAACAATTTGTGGTCTAATTGCGTTTCCATGTGTTAGTTATTTTACCCACCTTTCTTTTAGAAGATGCAATTCTCCTATCCCTTTTTTTGTCAGCCTCTCCTGGAATCGTTTTATTCCAAATCATGTAACCAATGTGGACGTATGCGCATATCATTATAATTAAGGGCATGAAATACTGTAGTAACAATATCATTATGTTGTAGATGAATCGTAATTGGTACATGCTCCATACTTCGATACAAATTCCTTTTGATCCTGGTTCATACGGCAAATAGTAGATTTGAGAAAAGATGGCTGTTGGCAAAGCAATGATACATGCAGCAACCCAGAGCAAAAGAACAAGCATTCTTGCTGCTCTTTTAGTCATTCTCTTATGGAGCGGTCTAGAAATAACAAAATTCCGATCACATGTTATTGCTACCATTGAAAATGCCCGTTGTAGAATTACCACTAGTTGAAGATATTGCATGACAGGGCACATGAATGATCCAAGTACCCAATACTGATATATCATATTGCTGAGAATAGTAGTTGGAATGCTGAAAATAGTCGTCAGAACGTCACTAATAGATAGACTTGCAAGAAAAAAGTTCGTCACTGTATGTAACGCTTTCATATCGCATATGGTGTAACAAACAACAAGATTCCCGCCAAAACTAACGACAACAACGATGCCATATAAAAGCAGCATAAGAATAATAAATGATACCGGTAGCTGATTAATTTCGAAAAAAATATCGTCTTCTATCCGCGTCGGATCACCAAACAAATCTTGGTCCCAAAAAGATATATTTAAAAATGTCGAGTTACATCCGATACAATGGATTGCATGACTTTTGGTTAAATTAGACAAAGAAGACATTCTTCTTTTCCCTTCCCTACTTTTAATACGACTTCTACTTCCCAGATGAGTTTAGGAAAAGGAGTCTGTATTTGAAAAATTATCAGCTTTTAAACTGTGTTGACTAAAACCTTGAGGTTCAGTGTTCGAAAATTGATCGACAAAAGGTGTAAATTGAAACATTTATCCAAATGTCAAACCCTTTCAATATACTTTTGATGAAGACGTATGTAGTTAACCTATTTTCAAATCTCATAAACCGACGAAGACGATGACAGTTAATATAATGAAAGCTAAGGGAAATCCACGAACTCCTAAAGGAGTAACGCTAGCTGTGTGTCGTCATGGTATATGAATCGCCTGCTACACCTGCACCATCAACACTCGACCAATCAATCTGTCGCAATCGAGAAAAGGACACAATCGATAAAACAATAAACTGTTCTAGTATCTAAATATTAAAAGACAGCAAAATGTGTCCGGCATGAGTTACGACCCAAGCATATTGTACCGGAAATACAGGTACATTCATAATGCTAACCGTAAAATCAATGTAGCGTCGACTTCATTCGTTGCTTATTATAACCAATTTCAAGCAGATATGGTAAAAGCAGCACACCCTTTTTAATGATGGCTTTATATTCTAAACACTGACGAACGTAACGTATTAGTTAAGAGGTGTAAACAATAAGTGATGGGGTAGAGAATATGCAACTGCTGAGAATTGGGATGTCAACAATTGGAAACGTTTGTCATAGAGTAAGTAAGTAAGTTAGTAAATAGTTTATTATAGTGTCACGATCCAATATACATCATCATATACAATATAAAAAAATCGTTAAAACAATATTAGATCCCTGCCTTTAAGACATATGAGACACTTTCGACCTTTTCAAACTAAAAAATATATACTATAATGTAAAAGAAATATCTAAATAATATAACTTTTCATGATACTAAAAATTCTTTAAAAACAACTTTTCATGATAGTAAAAATTCTTTAGAAACAACTTTTCATGACACTAAAAATTCTTTAAAAAAACTCTTTTAAGCTCATAGACGTCTTCCATCTGTGTCATATTCAATAAGAAGGTGAAGATATGAAGTGTACCATCTGGTTTCGGTAGTATTCTTAATTTTAAGGTAAGGTGGCCCGTGAGTACAAAAATTTCAGCAAAAAATTAAACCTTTATTTCTGCATTACAAATTTTATTGATTACACTATTAGTTATTTTTTTATTATATGGTACAAAAATCAACTCCAAAAATAACCGATTCGGTTTGGCCCCAGATGATTATTAAAATGTTTACATCATTGAAAAAGCTCCAAATTATCTCCCTTTGGTGCAAAAGTGGCATTTTTTGGCATTAGATTTGAAATATCTTTCTTTAACTTATCGTTGACCTATATTTTTTATTATTGTTTTCCAATAAGCTGTACATAAACTAAATAATTGTAAACTTTAAGCGATTTCTGTAATTATGTTATGCTTTTATTTCGATATTACCTCTATTTCTTCTATTAGTTCAACAGAAAAAAAGGACATTAACAAAAATGTATGCTTCTTCCGGAGGCATATTGTGAGCTTATATGAACGGTGACCCCATTTTTTAATTTCATTTTTCTTTTAAGTATATGATAAAGTTCATTTATAAAAAAAATATAGAGAAATCCTATATTAGTAAAAAAAATGATTTATACCCAATGCAAACACTCGCTGAAATGCCGGTTGATGACCGACAGGAAAACATTAAAATACATCTGAAAGTGACATTTAAGAAAACTGGTTGTTTTTGTTTCTGAAACAATCTTTATATGAATTCTTATTCTTATAAATACGAAAACAAATCGACAAGTAAGGTGTATAGAAAGAGTCCTTTAGAAATCGATAATGACGGTGCACAATAAGTACCCTTAAGAAATCGGCAAGTAGGAGTGCACAATAACAACTATTAATGAGGTTAATTCAAAACTGAAAGTCCCTGATCAAATGGCAAAATCAAAAGCTCAAACACATCAAACGAATGGATAAAAACTGCAATATCAATCCACCAAACTCGACAAAAGTCTTAGGTTTACAATAATAATATATGTCTACTTTGTTGAATGAGGCTTTGATGTTTTATTTTATTTTATTTATTTTCTTCAGTTAGCTTGCCTTGTATTTCGTTCCTCTTGAAGTGTCTTTAAAAACTGCCCTGTACCAAGTCAGGAATATGGCCATTTTTATATTATAGTTCGTTTCTCTGTGTGTTACATTTTAACGTTGTGTTTCTGTTCTGTCGTTTGTTTCCTCTTATATTTGAGTGTGAATTCACATTACTATAAGACGTGTCACGGTACTTTTCTATCCCAAATTCATGTAATTAGTTTTGATGTTATATTGTTATTCTCATTGAATTTTGTCTAATACTTAGTTCGTTTCTCTGTGTTACATTTTAATAATGTGTCGTTTTTCTCTTCTTTTATTTAATGCGTTTCCCTCAGTTTTAGTTAGTAGCCCTGATTTGTTTTTTCTGTCGATTTATGAGTTTTGAATAGTGGTATACTACTGTTGCCTTTATTTAAGTCTCGCTTGAATTGTTTTACATTAATGATTTTGTAGCTGACTATATGGGTTGGGCTTTGCTTATTGTTCAAGGTCGTATGCTGACCTAAAGCTGTTATTTCGGTGCAATTTGATCTATTGTGAAAAGTTGTTTCGTTGACATACCCCATTTTTTCCAACTAATGTTACAATTTAAAAAAATACATTTTCGGAGTTTCGACGTGAATATACTAAAAACAATCGTTCGATGATGGTATCTTTCACTTTTTTTTTTTTTATCTATGTTATATTTTGAACTGTAAGATCATGGCATTGAAAAACTGCTTACTGTCTTTTAAATAGAGCTGTTCTTTCAAAAATATCGGAAGTGTGACATTATGTTGATTATACCGTGATGATTGATATTTTGTTCAGTATGATTGTTTTGTTGTATACAATTCAAAGAAAAAACCAAATGTTTACTTTACACATTTTGTTTAGTTTGTTTAGTTCTTATATTTTGTTATGCTTGTTTGAATCTAATGATTTGTATAGCTTAAAGATTGCTCACGCAAAATAGTGATGATAAATGCGAATTGTGTGCCTGAAAGTATAAAAATGATAAATATTAAAAGAATTATAGAAAATTTTGAAATTTGTAGTAAAGAAATTTCCAATATCTTTTTTTTCTAATTGAATGATTTAATTTTGGATGTAACGCATCTTCTGATTGGCTGACGTTATTTTGTTATCAGCCCTTAGACATAATTTAGTCATGTGACCGTGACGTCATCAACGACTGTTCATGGGTTTCTACGGTTTAAACTGGAATTTAGAATTAAATTATTAGAAATGACTATATTATTTTTCCTGTCTATTCGAAATAATATCAAAAATGTGGTGCACACTGTTAAAAAACACGCTACGCGCATTATTCAGTGTGCACCATTTTTTTGTATGTTATTTCTTCATAGACAGACAACAGTCATTTCGTAATCAATTTAACAGCCAGTTTTTTTTCTAAACCATAAAAATAATAATTACAATTGGTCTACACAAATATATATCAATAAAAAAGAACATGTGGTGTGGTTGCCTATGATACAATAAAATTGAGAAAGGAAATGGTGAATATGTCAAAGCAAAAACCGACCATAGAGCAAATAACAGCCGAAGGCAACCAATGGGTCTTCAATGTAGCGAGAATTCCCGCACCCGTAGGTGTCCTTCAGCTGGCCCCTAAAATATGCATAATGGTACAGTGATAATGCACGTCATACTAAACTCCGAATTATACACAAGAAACTAAAATTTAAAATCATACAAGACTAACAAAGGCCAGAGGCTCCTGACTTGGGACAGGCGCAAAATTGCGGCGGGGTTAAACATGTTTATGAGATCTCAACCCTCCCCCTATACCTCTAGCCAATGTAGAAAGTAAAAGAATAACAATACGCACATTAAAATTCAGTTCAAGAGAAGTCCGAGTCCGATGTCAAAAGATGTAACAAAAGAAAATAAATAAAATGACAATAATACATAAATAACAACAGACTACTAGCAGTTAACTGACATGCCAGCTCCAGACTTCAATTAAACTGATTGAAAGATTATGTCTTCATCATGAAATCTTCACCAGAGACCAAACACCAAATGACGCTGAAATTAACAAGTTTAGGTTACTTACGGCCTGCAACAATTAGCCGATAGCCCATACCATCAAGTAAGAAAGGTCACTCATATTTTACAATTCAAAAGCTAGTCCTTAGTGTAGATTCTTTAAAGTTTTCGAAAACTATATAAAGGTTTTGACATTTCAACCTATGCGTTTGTTTTCTGTGATTCTTCTTATCTTTGCTTTGTGCTTTTCTTCTACCATTTCAGATTTTTCAAGACCATATGGATAAATTTTCGTCTTTCGAAATTGTAGTTTCTAAAAATGCGGACATACGAAAAATTATGATTTTTTGTGCCAAAATATTCTTATGTAGAAAAAGGTGGTTTTATAGCTAGCTAAACATCTCACTTGAATGACAGTCCATTCAAATGAAATTCGATTTTGACAACGGTAGGTGAACAAATCGAACAGACATTACAGGTAAAAATGTTAAACTTTTCGGTACAGAAGTCAACATTGTGTTATAATCTTCAGCACTATAACGAATTTAACACCACGTCTTACCGTGTTTTGTAATAAACCCTCCGACTGAACTATTATGAAATATACACGGTCTCCACGAGGTTTTTTTAAAACCATAATTTATCTAGAAATATATAGGAGGTTAGATTAGAAGTTTTGTGCACCCTATAAAATTATTATTCCTGGGGGCATTGCCGACTTTAACATAAGTAAAAAGAAACAATTAAATGGTCATTAATTATTTTTTCTGTTATGTTTTAACATTTCAAAATTTCAAATTTCAAAATACGATAATGTCCGTTCTTTCCCGATTTAAAAAGAAATCAAAACGTTATGGTTAATAAGGTGGATGGAGAAGGGTTTTTGTGTTGAATTACTTTGTCAAAATATAGCTTTTAGCACGGTTTTTTTACGAAATATGTATGGGTCTCCGGATTATTTTTTATGATAGATTTTGTATAGATTATGCAAGGGAAATTTTAATGTGCTTTCAGATAAGCAAAGTTGGAAAAAAATGAATTCAAACAAAAATAATGCCTTTTTTGTTTAAAGAAAAACAGCAGTTAATATAATAAAACACATATGTTTCTCTATTTACATGAAAAGTCTTGCACATGAATCACATACTATACTCACAATTTGCATATTTCATTAAGATCTAGAACAAATGTTATCTGATATTCAAATATGGAAGACGGAGGCAGACACACAATTCATCTTATAAGTGCGTGACTACGACGATTTCGTTCCGGCGTTGCGATCTTTTGTCTTTTTGTCTAAAGGAGTTGAAAACATAATGTCTAAATAATTTTAAAATTTATAAACGAGCGATATTATTCAGGCCTGTTAGTAATCATTTCAGTACCGATGCACTGCATCAGCTGATTATTCTCTTGGGAAAGAAAGCCCAACAGCATAGGTATCGACCCAGTGCTGTAAAATAATTAAAACAATACGTTATTAAGTTCATGTTTTCGAAGTGCCTTCTTTTGGACTTCATCAGGAACGCTCAAAGCCAAATATTGCAAGGTGATGATGCATGAGAACCAAACATGTTGATAAACTATAATACCAAAAAGTACATAAAAAATAGAAAAATCCATTTAAGGTCTTCTTTGCCAGAGGGAGTTGAAGTTGACTCATGCATATTTATAAGCTGAAAAAAACCCAAACCGTATGTTCGGCTATGAAAAGCCTAGACATAAAAAAAAGTGAAACAATTTAAACGAGAAAACAAACGTCCTTATCTTTAAAAACGATAAGATAACATATGACAGACATGCAGTCTATAAGTCAAGACCTTCACATTAATTTCCTTTGACAGTTTGCCCACACAAACATGTCAGTACGTGGGTTGTGCAAATAGATATCAGCACGTAGAGCATATGTGTGATGTGCCAATTAACACGACCTTTATATCAATTCATTTCTGGTTCTATCGTGTTCGATGAATTTAATTTCAAATTGCAATTAAAAAATGAAAATAGAATAGAAGGAGATTATTTGCACTTGTTACACAATTTTTCGGTGTTCATACTTATCCCTAATACACCAATTCTACGAACATCTTATTAAAAAAAGAAAACTTTGCAACGCCAATACATGACTTTAGTATTATGATTCTTTTAGTCATCAATTCCACCCGACACTATTGAATTGACCACTTGCAAACAATATGCATAATATATACATTGATCCTTCTGCGGGATTGTACCTCAAGCTATTGATATGTGAAAGGATAATCTGTGTCTAGTACAATAAATGGATGGATGGGTGGATGGATGAGTTGATGGATGGCTGTTAAATATCCAGTGATTAATTAAATGTAATTTCAAGATGAAAACGCACTAGAACACTAAAAGAATCGACCATATAGACATTGCAATTGTTTCCATATATTTTTAAGTCCTTTCTTGTGAAAAAGAAAAATGAACCCCTCCCCCTTATTATTAAAAACAAGAAGAGAAGAAGGAGAAGAAAATGAAGAATACGAAAATTGTAGTATAAGATAGAAAATGAAATTCCATCCGCATGAATTTAATAGGTAGTGGTATTTTAGACCCTGATTTTCAAGGTAATATATTTTTAAAGTTAACAAGTAAAGACACTTTCAATTAAATTTGTTTACTTGATACCTTCCAGTCTTACTCGTCGTTAACGGCTACAATTAAAGTTTCACTCTTAATTATAATTGTTTGACACTGCGACCAATTCGTAATAAAAGAGGGACGAAAGATACTAGAGCAAGAGTCAAACTCATAGATAGAAAATTAATTGACATGATAAGGTATAAAGCAGCATTGTGCTTTTTCCAAGTCAAAAGACTACGATTCAGTGATTGTCGTTTTTTTGCCTTACATTTTTTTTTGTTTTGTTTATTGATTTTTGCAAAAATCCGTAATTTTTTTCGTTTGAATTGTTTTACATTTGTCATTTCGTGACCTTTTAAAGTCTAGCGCTATAGGTTTTGCTCATTGATGAAGGCCGTACAGTGACCTATATGCCTTAACTTCCATGAGATTATTCTCTAGTGGAGAGTTGTTTAATTGATAATCAGACTAAACCTTCATAAAATGTTTTATTTTATAGCATTGAAATTTAGTGCAAACATGTTGCTTCTTGCTAGATAAAAATTTGCTCCTAACTGTTGTACAGCAATATTTCACATAACCATGTTAATAATTGATATTTCGTGTTCTAAGATATATTCCCGATTGTGATATTTTGACTCATTCGTCTCAACTCGGCCGATTCCGTACCGTCATCTAACCTCAGGGATAGAAGGCGCGTAGCGGAATCTACCGAGGATTGCCGAATGATTTTGACTTAGTGTGAAGATGGCGGTTGATGCATGTATAGTAAGATACGTTTACATTCGTACCCTGTCGACTCACTCAGACTCGGTACATTTTGGAGTTCTACGATTCCTCCAGTTTTTATTTTTGTTTCCTCATTATCAATTTACCAGATATGAACATTGATAAACTACTGTAACCTTAATTTGTATTTATCCTTTTGCCATCACTTGGTGAGTTTTTACATTTTGTTAATTTTTTCTTTTCTTTTACTAAGTGCTCTTGTTCATTTTTTTCATGTTCATTGTTAGTATACAAATGATATGCAATAAATTAAAAACACAGTAAAATGTAACTTTTACATTCCATATTAATAAATTGTTAAAATTCAAATCATTTTTTCAAATCATAGCACAGTGACATACAAGTGTATATGTAATAGGAATAATGAAGCAAACAATTGATAATAATACAATAATCTCTTACTACTCTGACTTTGTAAAACGTCACCAGTGTCTGAGCAGAAAGTTGATGAACCAAGGGTATGTCAAAGAAGGTATCGTCCTTTCTCTTAAACAGATTATTGGAAGGTACAAAGACCTTGTTGACACAGATTCCGTATCAACTTTCAAATAATACACTATGATTTTAAGTATATACTCTGGGTACTGACGTTGTTTATCATCTTAATAACGTGTTATAGTATTCTTTTATTTGAAATTATGAATATTACTTTTACTGTTTAGTCCGTTTTTATTCATTTGACATAGCTCTGTACTTACACATCTCGTCATTTATTTATTGATCGATGATAAATTTTGTATTCATGTCCTTCATTTTTGCTTTTTTAGGTTTGTTTTTTTGGGTTTTTTTTGTAACATATGACGTGGCTCTGTATTCAATTATCTCGTCATTGTGTATTTTTCTTTACGATAATTTCTGTATTCTTGTCTTTCGTTTTTGCTAATGTGCTTTTTCTGTTTACCTTTTTGTGTTTTTCTCTTGCATGGACGTGTACTTAGACATCCAGTCATTGTGTTATTGTGTCATGATAAATGTTCGTTTATAAATCTGTTTGTTTTATTGTGATGAAGATAAAAACACAACGTTGACGGCTGTGATGTGCTCCTATTTTTGACGATTTTACCTATTATGCTTCTCTGGTTTTTTTATACATCAATATATTGGAAATATTTACGACTGGCATACAAGTGAGAGATTTAAATAGCTATAGAACCAGCTTAATACACCATTATGCATTAAAACATGCGTGTACCAAGTCAGAATTATGACAGTTGTTGTCAGTTCGTTTGATGTGTTTGAGCTTTCGATATTTTTCATAATGGACTTTCCGTTTTGAATGTTCCTCGGAGTGATGTATCGTTGTGAGTTTTCTTTTTAGTTTACCATGAACATAAAAATAGGTATAGTTACTTGACTTGAAATCATGTTGAATCAGTTGACGATAACTTTCGGAATTATGGGTTCTCAATGCTCTTCAAACTCTTACTTTATTTGGCTTGTTAAACTTTTTTTGTTTGAGTGTCAAATGATGAGTTTTTTGTATACGATACGCGCGTTTGGCTTACAAATTCAAATCCGTGTATCTGTGATGATATAATGATAAGTTTATTTACGTTTATTCTCAAATCGTGCTCAATGCGACAGTGCTGCACATATTGAGAAACCAGTTTTCCGTATTCTGACCTCTAGATGAATATTGTTTAATTGGGTATCTATAGCATTGACGTAAAACTATCATGATCTTTACGTCTTAAAATCTTTCAAACCTATTTGACGGGACCAGAGAAAAGGGACTTTATAAGAGAAATAACATTTAAATTGTCCATTAAAAAAAAGTATCACTACGGCGAGATTATAGAAGTTGACCTAGAAAAGACAGATTTTTGCTTATATTATGACCATAGGCGATTAGCAGAATTGACTGTAAATGTATATATCGTGAAACTTCCTCTTGTCTTTGCCTCTGCTATTTAGTGTAACGTTCAACTGTTGTTCAAAGGTTAAGAGGACTGTATAAAAATAGTATTTGTGTGATTGTATCATCAGAATGACAAATAATAATAGTACTTTTCAATTTGTCATTCACAAAATCGAGAATTAAACCAAATTTAAAGAGAAAGTTTTGTATGAGAGTACAAGGAATAAATCGACATTTTTATTGGAAGTAATCTTGAAATTGAAATGATTTGTTCAATGACCACATATGTAAAACATGTTCGTCTTATTTCAGTAAAGACTTATCAACCAAGGCAATGCTATTTTTTTGCGGATTATTTCTTTTTTCGATGTTTTATTTTCACAAAACAA
The DNA here is from genome assembly GCF_036588685.1 of Mytilus trossulus. Classification (NCBI taxonomy): domain Eukaryota; kingdom Metazoa; phylum Mollusca; class Bivalvia; order Mytilida; family Mytilidae; genus Mytilus; species Mytilus trossulus. The sequence continues at coordinate 7,172,656 of NC_086378.1, forward strand.
GTATACATGCACCGAAGTTTAATATTATAAATATATTCAGAATTTGTATGAACCCAGTGCAAAATATAAGGTCAATGAACTACTTTTAATGTCATTTTAACCAGATCGACCTATGATTTTTCTTTCAAAAGAAACTCTATATATATTCCAACCCTGTTGTGATATATAGATGTATAGGTATACAAAGCTGTTTAATAACTGCTTTATCATTTCATCTAAGTCAAATTATTATTGAAATCAACACTGCAAACCCCGTTTTGTAAGGACCAAATAGAAAAAGAATGAAAAAAGAAAAATTTAAAATTACATTTTACCGTGACTTTTCGCATGATTTTTTTTACAAAACAGTATTGATATCATTAGAAGAAGCATATTGGCATTTGTTATCATTTTTTATATTTAAAGAATTAAAAAAACCCAAAATAACCGTTCTTTCTTATTTATTTATTCTTGACAAAATGTTTTGCTCGAAAAAAATTAGAGAATATTTCGTTTTTGATCAGAATTTTTTCAGATTAATATGGGGATATGTTTTGGTTTAGTAAAAACGAAAAGTACAAGTTTTGTGTGTAAGATACAAGTTTCCGAAAAATATCAGTTCTTTTCCTGGTACAAAACAGAACATAAAGTTTGAAAAAAATAATTAAAAAGTGTTATTAAAACAGCCCGCGGTCAATTTCATTTGATCAAATCATAACTAGAGTTTGATTACACCTACAAAATTTATGAACTAGAAATCTATTGTTTATAATAGATTTTCTAGTTCATAAATACAAAAAGAAGAAAAAGTACATTTATTCCAAATATTTGGCATTCCACAAATGTCTAATTTTTTTTTTTTATAAAACAACGGTTTACTCTTCAACTATAATTAGTCGGTTAGATAAATAATAGCTTACATAAAAAAGAGGATATTTTACGTTCTTTTCCATATAAAAATGCGACAGCTTAAATTTTGATATATACGAAATCTGGCATGAATTGATATTGGGTAACTTCCCAGCTTTCCGTAAATCATGGAATGCGAAGTAGACTGTTTCATATGAAGTTAAAGTTTGAAAAATCTCAAATGATCTTTTTTTAGTAGCACCAAGTTTTCAAAATTAAAGACAATAAAGACATAAATAAAGGCAACATAAGTAGACCGTTGTCCGAAAGACATAAATCGATTGAGAGAAAACAAGTCTGGGTTAAAAACTCAAACTGAGGGAAACACATCAAATATAAGAGAAAAACAATGAAACAACAGAAACACTAAAGTGCAACAAAAAACTTAATTACTGGAAAAGTTAAAATAACAAAATAGGTAAAGGTATTATTCTATAGAGTAAAGAGTAGGTGATAGTTAGATACACTCTCACTTATATGACAGTGGCATAACATTCCATTACATTGACAATAAGTTAACCAAACAAACAGACATATCAGGTAAAAACGTCAAAAATAGGAGTATAACAGTCAAAATTGTTCTATATGATCACATTTAAAAATTTAAATGAACTAGAATTAGAAAAATCTCACTAGCGTTTTTTTTTTACACATATTTCAAAAGTAGCATGATGAAGACAAAACAATTATATAAATATTCATATTTCTAAAGATTTGATGAAACTATGCCTTTTCAATTCTCTATGCGAAAACATAGTAAACAGTTTAAATAAAGGGACTCTAGACATGTTGAAACAGACACACATTTTTGAACTTTTTTTCTTCCGTCCCCGGGATTCGATCTCATGATTATATTGGTATATCGTGACAACATTGTATACTGCATTGTGCCCAGCGCTCTAGACAACTCAGGCACCTAGACTGAACTAAAATATTCCAGCTTTCGGTGGCATAAGGTTACCTTTCGTCGTCGGAAGAATCAATAGTTGTTACACAGTAAAAGATACATTAGGCATAACGATGTTATTGATTGCAAATTAGCTAAACTATATTTCCTTAAGGACCGTAATTTGCAGTCAAAGAAATACAAATATAATATAAAAAAAGTACTTCTAAACAAGTGACAACTCTGCGACAAATTCATCAATGGATCTTTGTTTTCTAGATGTGTATCACTTTAGATCAGGTGATATTCTTGTTTTATTCATCTTTCCTGATGAGGGTCAAACGATGAGTGGTTCGGGCGCATACAGTATTTCAAGATCTACGTTTTTTTTTATTGTGCGAAAACGTCCTTATGTAGAATAGTCTCCAACGTTTATGTATTTTTTGTTTGATGTTTTGATTTAAAATATCTTTTATCCATAGAAATATTGGTGAATGTCATTCAATACAGTAACATTTAAAGACATTTATGATATAAAAAAAAGAAGAGACTTCTTTAACCTTTTTTAAAAATGGTTTCGTACGTAGTTGATACCGAATGTTTAGTAAAAAAACATTTGGCGCAATCCAATGATTGTTTCCAAAATTCAAAATTGACCTTTTGTCTCCAACCTTTATGTGTTGTTTTCTTTTTTTTTTTTTGCTTGCAAAACATTTTATCCGGAGCATAATTGGCGAAAGTCGTAGAAGAGACATGCTTGAAGTTGATAAACACGGAAATTGGTTTCATACGAATTGGAATACTATTACTTCATAATGATTTTATAATTAAACTTTATATTGATACTATAATTGTTATAATTTTTGTCAACAGTTATATTTGAAATATCTTACAATTAATAATGACATCACGAAAAATTTTTAAGTTATAAACTTTTCATAAATTTCGTATGGATCATGAATGACAATGCGGTTTTTAATAGTTGAATAATAAGAAAACTGTATGATAATATTATTTTGAAGAAAAAAATTAAGCAGATGGCCACAAAAAAAATCAGTTAAAAAACGGTCACAATAAAATAAAAATTCTACGAAACCAAATAGATAAATCATTCTTTGTGAAACAATCTGAATCAATTACCCAAGTTGTAATGTGATTCGTTATGCTCAGTATGTTGTTTTGTATGTAGTGTTTTGTGAAATTGTTGTTTTTTCGAAGCTTATTTGGTCTGATTTAATTCCTTAAATCAATTATTACCTGCTTTGAAAAACACAATATCATAACCAGAACTTTGAAATGAATAATAGTTTTAACTTGAAAAAAGGTTTACCAAATATATAACTTGTAGTTCTTTACGAAATTATGTATTTTCATGATGATAATTATCCAATGTACTAGTTAATGACGCCAACACGCACTTGATGACTGATGTACCCATATTTTGACTATTTTATTAATTGTGACTGTTTATTTAACGCATCATGTAAATATAACGGAATTTGATGAGACTGTTATTAAAGTGAGAGGGTTAGCGCTATATAACCAGGTTTAATCCACCATTTTCTACATTTGAAAATGCCTGTACCAACTCAGGAATATGACAGTTCTTGTCCATTCGTTTTTGTTGCGTTTTGTTATTTGATTTTACCATGTGATTATGGACTTTCCTAATTGATTCTCCTCTGAGCTCAGTATTTTTGTGATTTTACTTTTTGCGTGTACACCGATTTGGCATGCAAAAATTTAAAAAAAATGCCATAAAACATTTCGATTAAAATGTAATTTAAACGTACGATGATACTCGGTAAACTTATAGTGCTCTGTTTGGTCTATGCTGCCCACATGACATATTGCATTAAGTGCAAAAGTATTATAACCACAAGCTTGAAATTGAACATATTCATAATTTGACAAAAAGTTCCCCCAATAAATAGCATGTAGCTATTTATTAAATTGTGTATTTTCATGACGATATTTACTCCAATGAACCAGTAGATGAGTAAAAGAGGGACGAAAGATACCAGCGGGACAGTCAAACTCATAAATCGAAAAAAAAAAACTGACAACGCTATGGGTAAGAATGAAAATGAAATAATTTGAGTAACTTAATCGTACGTTGTAACTTGGTAAACTTAAAGTGCAGTGTTTGTTCTATGCTGCCCATAGGACATATTGTACGTAGTGCTAAGTGAGTACATTTCCAATCCAGTTAATAAAATATAACAGCGATGCATAATCTATAATCATCTTTTTTGTTCACATGAATGCAGTGTGCCATAGGACAATCGTATTACGTTTGTCTTATACATATAAGTCATCCGTGCCATCTTTTATCAATCGATATCTTCATAATGATCTTCAGAGTCACGTCCGCAATACTCTGCGTCTTTCACGAAGCTATTTTTTTTTAATCCAACATTGAAAAGTATAAACAACCGTCATTATCTTCTATCAACAAGGAAGTAAAAAAGTATTAGCAGTTTTTCTGTATTATTTCCTATGTCTTTGCGTAGGGACACATAACTAGGAAGTCAGCTGATGTCAAGGACATAATTATCGTAATGAAAGACAAATTATCATATTCTCGACGCACGCAAGTATAAATTCGAATGGCTAAAAGCTGTATATCAGACTTTTTTTCTCAATTAGATCCTTTTATATTAGCATCTACAATGAGTCAGGGTTTGTTAGTTGCATTCCAACCTTTTATGTTATTGTGTTCGTCATAAGTTTCTTTTGGCAATGAAAGAATGTTGTCATTTCTTTTTTTATATACATCCCCGTCACCTTCAAGTCAATGTAGTTTGAATATAGCATTGATAGTTAATAATGAAACCTCTGTTGTCAGATGTTATAAAGTGATGCATTATGGGTATATTAAAAAAATGGAGATTTGGTATGATTGTCAATGAAACATCAATTCATCAAAAGTCAAATGAAGTTGATGTAAGCAATATAAGACAGCCATACGGCCTTCGACTATGAGAAACAATAATACTATAAAGTCGCCAGCTATAAAAGGACCTGAAACGACAAATATGAAACAATTCAATTCGTATTCATGACAACAACAAAAAATAATAAATATATGATAGACCTAAAAACCAACTGTAACCACTAAACTATAGGCTCCTGAAATGGATAAGGCGGGGTTTAATTATAACTGAAGTCACCAATCTTACCCCTCGATCTTTCAAAAAGAAAACACAACAAAACACAAAACAAACCTGGAAAATTGTTGTAATATTTAGTTCACATCTATTAAACCTACTGTTTAGACATTATGACCTGGCTAATAATTTTATGCTGATTTAGAAATTTACATGGTTGCTTGTAGTTGTCTTTTTACAATGGTTTTAATTTGAGTATTTGATCGGAAGTTTCTTATGATAAGAACTTTGTTTCAAAATTAAGATCAGTCAATTTACCGAAATTTTTAATTATTGAAATATCTTAGACTTTTAAAAGATAATTAAAAGCTATGATTTTGTGTAAAGATATATTTATTTAGTTTATGTTAATCATTCAGAATAATTCATTAGATTAAAGAAATTCGAAAGACTGAAAGCGTAAATAATACAATTAGACAAGAAACTAAAGTGTAAAATAACAGAACTCCGAGGAAAATTTAATCGGAAAGTTCATCATCACATTGCAAAATTAAATGAAAAAACACATCAAACGAATAGACAACAACTGTCATATTCCTGACAGGCACAATATGGTTTTATAGCGCAAAACCTCGGTCTTCATCACTTCCTTTACATCAGTTGGAAGCTGTTGAAGAGGTTTGTCTTGTACGTCGGCTTGAATGTTTATTAGGTACAATTATCCATGACGAAAATACCAAGGTCGAAATCCATGGGTTAAAAAAACACCTAGGCAACAACATGATAAACTGTAAATTGTAATAATATAAACATCTGTCTATCAAACACTGCCCATAAATTGGGAAACACAATCTAAGCTAGAAACCAGTGTTAACCAGATTGGTAAAGTCCTTGCTCATTTATATCTTTTTTTAAATGGTTTCCTGATTACAACAAACATCACGCCGATAAATATCGAACAAATTGGACATATATGAGGTCAGCTATGTCACCTATTCTATAAAGTGCATTAAACATTATTTCGTTCTAAAGATAGGACTTTAAAAGCCATGGTGTTGTCATTTTATTTTCGACTTATGAGTTTGAATGTCCCTTTTGTATCTTTCGTCCCTTGTTAACTCTTTTACTTTACCAATACTGATCCTTAATTTTAATAATTTCGATGTTGCAAACATTATACCACTTTCAAGTTCGTTGTATTTCCGCCATGAAAATTTAGTTTTAGTGAACATCATGCATGCTTTAAGGAGCATCGACATTTCCTTCACATGTTGAATGAGCGGTTGAAAAACTATGTTGCTATATTGGGCGAATTATTCAGCATATTAAATGCTTATTCTAATGCAAAAACGTTGCAAACGTTCATTTTGATTGGATAACGTGACTTATTTACATGGCATCAATTGACAATTGATGCTTTGGGACGTACGCGCAAGCGCAGACGGCATATGACAGATTTTGAATACATGTTTTAGCGTTGTTTTCTGTCAGTTTCATTAGAATGGAGATAACTGTATTGTATTTTAAGCTCCGATGGCATCAATTGGGGATTTGATGGTCGCAAATTAAGTTTACTGGCGACGCGTTATCTCCTAATTATTGATAATTAGCATTGCAGTCATTAGGAAATAGAAAATTTATATTGCCACCTTTATTCTTTAAATGAAGTGCTTTTAAATAATGGAATTCAAGTTTAAAATTATTTTATCAACCTAAAATTACATAAATCTCATAGTTAAGTGCTGCTTATATGTTGACACTGTATAGATAATGCATAGCTAAGAGGGTGATAGGACACCCTCCCAACTAAATAGTAACTAGCCTGGTATCTATGATTAGTACATAAACAACCACTGGGTCCATGCTCCTGATGATGGAATTTTAAGTCCCCGAGAGCAGCATCATCACCCCAGTAGTCAACACTTCTGTGTTTGCGTGAATCATCATTGATAAGGTCAAATTATCTGTTAACAAAACTTTGATTTTTTTTCTATACTAAGGCTGTTCTACGTCAGGAACAGATTCCTTTAGCAATATTTGGCAAAACCTTTAGGAATTGTAGGTCTTTGGTACCCTCTTACTTCATACTTTATTTGCCCTTTTTAAATTATTAACTTTTTTTATTCGAGCGTCGATGAGTCTTTTGTAAACGAGTCTGGTGTAAAGACGAAACTCCAATCCTGGTATATATGGTTCGTTTATTTATTCAATTATGGATAGCAAATGCTCTGACATTATTGTTTTTAAAATTTTAAATTGAAAGTACTAATACTTTTCTATGACGTAATGTACATAACAACTTTACAGCTATTAGAAAAAGATTGTTTTGTACTGTCTATGAAAAGGTTTTAAAAAAAAATTATAGAATTTTATAGTTATGGATGTTATTTGAATTCATTGTCCTTTCTGGTTAGTCTGCATGGAAGAATGACATTAGAAAATTGACTCCCGCTTAGCAATGGGATAGATAATTTAACTGTCTCGAATTGGTAAATCATAATCTGATATTTTAACGTGAGGTATAAGAAATGAAAGTGATAAATTCACATTGACAAAGATAGAGACTTAATTTTTCTCTAAAATTATTTCTCATGTATGGGAAAGGTGGGGGGGGGGGGGCAATACCTTTTTATGTTTACCTGTTTTGGCCAAGGTGTTGTTAACTAGTACTGTTATTGGAAAAAAATTAAAACTGTTAACTGTTTCCAACCCACTGTGTTAAATAAAATTAACGGTACTAATTTTCTTGCACCAGATGCGCATTTCGACAATACATGTCTCTTCAGTGATGCTCGTGTCCAAAATATTTGAAATCCAAAGCTTATATAAAAGATGAAGAGCTATAATCCAAAAGGTCCTAAAAGTATAGCCAAATCCGTGAAAGAATTCAGAGCTTTGCACGAGGGAGATACATTCCTTAATTTATAATAATTTCTATCAGTTTGTAACAGCACATTTTAATAACACAAAAAATCCGTATTTTCATGCCAGTACCGAAGTACTGGCTACTGGGCTGGTGATACCCTCGGGGACTAATAGTCCACCAGCAGAGGCATCGAACCAGTGGTAGTAAATAAAATTAACGGTACTCATTTGCTTGCACCAGATGCACATTTCGACAATACATGTCTCCTCAGTGATGCTCGTGGCCAAAGTATTTGAAATCCAAAGCTTATAGAAAAGATGAAGGGCTGTAATCTAAAAGGTCCAAAAAGTATAGCCAAATCCTTGAAAGAATTCAGAGCTTTGCACGAGGGAGATACATTCCTTAATTTATAATAATTTCTATCATTTTGTAACAGCAAATTTTAATAACACAAAAAATCCGTATTTTCATGCCAGTACCGAAGTACTGGCTACTGGGCTGGTGATACCCTCGGGGACTTATAGTCCATGTTAACTGTTATAAGCACTTTTGCATTTTGTCAAAATCAAGGTGTTGTAAACATTTTTACTCACCCCTATTGCCCACTCTAGGTGTAATACCACCAAATATTGGTACGTCGCATCCGGTTGCATACGAAAGTAGGCCTAAAAAAATATTCCCTTGAATTTGACAGTTGTAGAAAAATCAACCCTGCATTTCAATGCACTTAAATTTTTCTGAGTCGTAAATATGTATGTTGGAAGTATGAAAGCATCTTTTTTTTTTTTGATGGTCTTTTAAAATATTTTGGAACGTTAAGGTTACATAGTTACCGAAACAGGTAACCAGTAAATAACAGTGTAAAAATTGGGTTGTTTACTTCCGGTGTTGTTACTTTCTCATATGCAATGAAATGTAGTGTGAAATTTTCACTGTATCACTGGAAAGGATTAAACTTTATGCATGCAAAGTATTTCTTTGGTTAAAATAAAGGTAAATACTGTACAATTTTTTTAAAAGTGCCAATTTAACAAAGACTAATAGGGAAACATCAATGGTGGTATTACACCTCTATGGGGCCACCTATAAAAGAAAAGATAAGTTGACGAACAGCACTTTTACTCTCCATAAGAATACATAGTGTCTTTTGGAATTGTTCATTAAACCAAAAAAACTAAATTGTCAATAACAATAAAGTGCAAGTACATCATTCTCTTAGTAAAACTTAATTTTAAACCAACATCTGTTTTGTTTTATTCATAAACTAGATACTTTTATTAAAAAAAAGAAAAGAAATGTTTATAAGTCTAAGAAAGACAGGCAATTACTTCCAAAAACAAGAAGAAAATTGTGACTCTTTTAAACTTGAGGGGAACTCATGTATACCTCTAGGAAAAGCAGCTCAAAATAACTTAAATACACCAATCTGTAAGAAAAATTCAAATCGGGAAATCCCTTTTCAAATGACAAAATAAAAAGCTCAAACACATCAAACACATGGGAAATAACTGTCATATTCCTGACTTGGTAAAGACATTTTCTTGTATCGGCAATGGTGGATTAAATCCACATAAATGGTAGCAAATCTCTTACTCGTATCACAGTCGCTTTAATTAACATTACATTGAATCAATTTGTGAACGAAACAAACAAACCAAAGACTCGCAGATCGAATAGGAAGCTGTCTATTAGAAGTAATACCGTCTCGTAGAGACGCCTACCATTTGTCGTTTAATCTGCTTGTCCTTTCGGGCATATGGCCATTTACGTGTTTATGTCTTATACATCCTTAGCTTTCAAATATATTGATTTGGTTATTCCTGACGAAGTTAAATCCTGAAGAGTGTAATTAATAAGATTTGCTGACATCAACACTTCACAAATCGTAAGTCGCTATTATCAGACTTATCATGTTGAATAATGTTTTCTTTGAAATTAATAACACATTTCAAATATTTGATGACCCTGGTACATCATTATACATAGATAAGAATACGAACATTACGGAACATGTTTTGTTTCTGAAACTGGTTAGAAGTACGAAATGAATTATCACGAATACTGAACTCTAATGTAAATTTTAAATAATAATGAATGTCCTTTAAATCGGACAATACCAAACGAATGTATTAAACAATGGACCGACTTGAAAAAGAATCAGTCATAATCCAGAATTCATCAGGCATTGGACGTCGAAAATGTTGTGTCAAATTCGGTATATGGTATATCTATTCGCTAATATTGATTCAGTTGATGCTGGCATCTGATAGCAGTATCACAAAAAAAAAAGTATTTCGAATGATTATTTTGATAAAGAAGGTCCAGTAAGACAATTTTCTTTGCCCAAAAAATAGCAGTTTTATAAAATTGTTAAAATGTTAACTTTTAATTATTAATTATAACAGTATAAAGCTTCTTCTACATAAATATGGGCGCTGTTTTTGACAACACAATGCACATATATCGGGTACTAGCATCAGTAAGTCAGGCTTAAATACTGAAATCTTCATAATTTTAGCATTTTATATTTCTCATTATCATATTCACAAAGATTTTTTTCAACCAATAAAATATATTGGATGGAGTTCTATAATTTTCTTTCAACTCCAAAAAATACTAAAATTCCGGGTTCATGTGGTAAAAAATCAAAAGTGGGAAAATTTTGACGATATCATATTACAAAATATTAAGTTATATGGCAGACTTTGCCAAAAAATGAAACATAGTCAAAATGTTTCATTCTAACCTTTATCTTTATAAGGCTTTCTTAAGTGAATGTGTGTTCATTCGTCACATCGGAAAACATTTTGAAATATAGTTATACTAAAAAGCATGTATTATAACGAATTACATAAAACCTTTACTAAATTGTTCCCAACATATAAAGATTGTGTTAGAACATCACAAGTTTTACGGAGATGTTGTTTATCGAATCCGGAATTTAGATACGATCCAGGTAAACTAATTAATCATCTAATTTATTCAAAAAGGTTACCAAATTAGCTCTGGAATTAGATCTTTGAATATTGTTTTATTGGTATAAATATTGAAATTGTTAATTAAAACTAAACTTATATCATTATAGGATTAAACGAATTTTTCAAGGAATTGAAATGTGTATAAACTCAACCAAATAACTAACCAAACATATCACGAATATCCTACGGACTTGGATTTGTTTGTTAGTGAATTGAACCAATCAAATAAATCGTATTCCCTAATGTGCAAATCATATTAAAATTATTGTTATATACATATACATATGCACATTCACGCTTCTATAGCCTGCCGATACCTGCATTTTGGAGTTGCACATATTTGTGTATTTCTATATATGTCTTCTTTACCCAAAACCAATTGGATGTTAGATTGTAGATTATTACTTTATTTTGTAATACATAATTTTTTGATAATTATTATTTGCTTTTTGCTATATTTCAGTAATTGCGAGTACTCTCAGATATGTACTTGGTTACTTTTTTTGGTTTTAGAGATGTATAATTAACTTGCCACGTCCGTTATTTTTACTAATTACTAGGTTTCTAAATGTATCGATTGGTCGAGTTAAGCGCTTTTCAACAGATAATAGTTTAAAAGGTTGTGTACCCGCTTACATATTTAACCACGCCACATTCTGCATGTCCCAAACATTCTGTATGTTCACAACGTTTTGGGGGTTTACTCATTTGGCTGTACGGTGACCAGAAATTGTTTTTTTTTACTTGTTGTTGGAGATTTGTCCTGTTGCGAATTATACCACATTTTCTTATTCTTAGACCTTCCGTTCTTTGAAAGTCTTATACAAGAAAAACCACACAACAAAATATTAAACACGTATCGATTTTCCCAATTTAGTCGATTAATTATAATATAAAATTACAAACGTATCTTTATAGAGGTCATCATTACTTTGACTTATTCGACTTTTGAATATCAAATTAGAAAATATTCTTAAAATCAACGCATCTACCCTCAAAATATAAAGCAACCGAGTAACAGAACCTATTCGTTATTGATAGATATAGGAAGATGTTTCTTTTATGGTTTCAAAGAAAATCGGTTATAGTTCATTATTTGACTGCATTTATCTGAACTCTTTTTTATATGTGCGACAATAATGTCAGTTAATAAATTGTGTTATCTATTCGCTATTCAATGTTCTTAAAAGTTAAATTCGGTTACACCTCCGTATTTGACTGTATTTATCTGAACTCTCTCCTACATGTGAGACAATAATGTCAGTTAATAAAGTTTGTCTGTGTCAATCACCGATCAGGGGACATGCCTAACATGATGTACTTTAGCTAATAGTACTTCTAGCCAGTCGATACTATTATGTAACACCTCACTCGGCATGTCAAAATGTAAATAGGAATAACTTGGAATCCGCAGCTTTTCATGAGTATAGATAAAGTACTATCAGCAGTTTCTGTGAATATGATGTTTTTTTTCCATATGTTTTGTCTTATTCGACCGATAAATCTATGGGACAGTAGAAGTGACGTCCTGATTTAAACATTTTGTATGTATAAAATTCGGACAATCAATACCATTTAACCAACATAATCAACACGGGATGTTATAAGTACAGAGCCACTTCATATGTGAAAAAGAAAAACACAAATGTGCACATAGAACAAATGGGTCACTTTTAAGTGCTTCACGAAACATTATTGAACATCTATGTTATCAGCAGTCAAAGCTGCGCTTCAAAGTTATTGTGAAACTGCATAATGTAGAGGTGGATATTAAATAGTACTCAAATGTCCAAAAGATATTTTAGACTTCATACAATCTAAGACTCTTTCATTTTGTAATAGTATTAAAACAGTTGTATTTCTACACTTCAAACAAGTAAACCCATTCCTAACTAAAAGACAAATTGAAAGCGTTTGTATTTTTTGCATAAAAAAATCACTCTGATCCAAACAAAAAATTCGCTGAAACCGATTTTTTTTTTATTGAATTCACGTTTGGAGGACGTGTTTTCCAACAAACTATCGGCATTCCCATGGGAACCAATTGTGTCCCTCTTCTTTCCGTCTTTTTCTTATCAGGCTGACTTCATACAGGACTTACTTAGGAAGAAAGAAAAGAAGTGTGCAATATCCTTTAACTTTCCGGTAATAGATGATCTTTATTTAAAATTTTATGACTTTCTTGAAAGCATTTATCCTATCGAAAAGATGCACCCGATACAGTTAAGTCTATCTCATATCTGGAGTAACATATACAAGTTGACAATGAGGAGATTATTTTAGCTTTCCAATTGTGAACTTTCAATTTCTATGTAGCAATATTCCAATAGCACTTGCATACGGAGTATATATCTCCCATCATTTGTATGTTTGTCTGTTTTTCTTTTTTCAGCCAGGTTGTTGTTAGTTTATTTTCGATCTATGAGTTTGAATGTCACTCTGGTATCTTTCGTCCCTGTTCTTTTCAGAATGCAAAAATTATCAAAGAACAATAACACAATGACGGGATGAACAAAGCCACGTCAAATGGTATTCCACCAAAACAGACTAAACAGTAAAAGTAGTATGCATAAAGATAAATCAAAAGAAAATATAACCGTTTATTGCGATGATATACAACTTAAGTATCCAGAATCATTACTTCAAGACCATAGTAATACCGATTAAATTGGGAAATGTATATCCCACGAGCAGGTGGAGATGGTATATTGCAACAAAGGTGGTGAGATCTATAATTTCAAATTAAAATCATCTCATTTGTCATAGATTCCGGTTCTGAGATGCTTTTGTATGTCAAATTCGAGGTTTTTGTCTGTTGTTTTTTTTAATTTCTAGTTCTGGAAAATATATTAATGGAACCCAATCAGCGAAAAGTTTAGATTGTTAATGGAAAAAACATCATTAATATATCTGAATGTGAAATTAAATGACCTTGCTTCTGATCTTTTAATCTGAAAATAAGAGGAGGCTGGCAAGGGGAGGCGTTCAGTTCGTTCCCATAGACATGTCGACAATTTGTTGAAAAAGTCGACCTTCAAATTCAACAAATATGTTGTCGATAAGAAACTCCGGCATACTGATCAATTGTTCCTCTGTGTAGTCTTTTTGTTCACTGTTAACAAAATGTTCCGTGTATTCTTCTCGGCTTATTGTCCTCTTTGTTTAAAGCCAACATCTTTATGTAAGATGTAGGTATTGACCCTAGATGACTTTTGATGTTCTGTATAGACCCATTTAAGTTATATCAACTTTAATTGATTTCAAAAGTCTTGTGGTAGCTCGTCGCCGGAGTTCATGTGTTCTTTGTGTTCGCATTTTAAAGACTTAAAAAATGGTAATTGTTGTTCTCCGCCAAATGAAAAAGACTGGTTAGATTGGAGTCAGAATAATGTGTGTTTCGTGACCTGTCGTCCTGTAGACTGGAATGCTGAAATTTTGGCTCCGTGTATTATTCTTGGACCATGGTTCATACTAAGATTGCATTAATGTGTCCTTGTCAAAGTATCATCTTAACACTCATCTGAAATGTTAGGTCTTAGTCTTTTTAATCAGGACTTTTTAATATCAAAGAGAGGCCAAACATACTAATAGGATATTCAAACTCTTAAATCGAAAAGCAAACTGACAATGGCTATACTAAAACAAATTTAAAAAAACCGATGAAAAGACAAACAACAGTTCACAGCATATTAAAATAAAGACGGAAAACATGAATCCAGACATAAAAAAAACAGTGGTTATCTCAAGATGCCCCGGAATTGTAAGCAGATCCTGTTTCAAATAAGCAACTGTCATGATGCTCATGTTGATACAAACCAGGAGATAAGTCTAACTCTAAGGCGGACGAGTTGGTGGCTACGCCAATTTGGACATAATTGTCGTAATCAGTGAAACAGATATTCCATAACGATTACCAACCCGTGATGGCGTCCGTAAAATTATCGAGTTAAAAATAACACTTAGAACTCTTGGTTTAAAATCTGCCTTAAAGGCAGCAACCCTCTATCAAGGAAATCTTCATAGAAAATGAAAGTTCTGGATTATCGTATCTTTGAGAGATGCAACTTAAAACCAGTTTCAGCAACTGAATAGAAAACAGATTGAGTTTATTGACCTGAAAAAAAAACGCCACTTCATATTGTTTCCAAACAGTCATGTTTCACATTTCAATTGTAAACAAATGAATCGTTTATGATAGATCAATTTACCGTCAGTTCTCTCGGGAGATATATGATATTATGCAACTTCCAACACTATATCATAGTAATGATCCGTATGATTTTACTAAAAACAATGTATAAATAACAGTTGGCTAGAATGAGGTTACAATGTATCACTCGACATTATTTATGAACATTTACAATTGCCTTAAAAGTTTAACACAACATTCTCAGGAAGATGGAAAACCAGTGACATGTAATTAAAAATATCAAACCTACTTATCTACTTTGGTATTTGGGTATAAACACTATGTGTACAATTTCCCCAAAGGTGCAATAAAGTTACTTCACCATAAGAATAATACAATAAAACTACGGATCTTAAGTTGAAATAAATACTGACGTCACTGGTGAGTCTTGTGTGGACAAGGCGCGTTTTTGGCGTATTGAATTTTAAACCTGATGCTTTTTGTTATTTATTAATCATGTTTTTCTTTGTCTAATGTGTTCTCATATTTATTTGTATTGTAGTCCTGTAATGTTATGTTGTCATTTCAATATTATATTTAACTTTGCCATTAAAGTGCGAGGTTTGGCATGCCATCAAACCAGGTTTAACCCACCACTTTTATTCCCCTTTAAAAGTGTCCTGTACCAAGTCAGGCAGATGGTCATTGTTATATTATTGTTCGTTTCTCTGTGTGTTGCATTTTAACGTTGAGTCGTTTGTGTTTTCTCTTATTTTTGAGATATTGAGATAAGACGTGGCACGGTACTTGTCTATCTCAAATTCATGTATTTGGTTTTCATGTTATATTTGTTATTCTCGTGGTGTTTTGTCTGATGATTGGTCGTTTCGGTGTTGTGTCGTTGTTCTCCTCTTATATTTAATGCATTTCGCTCGGTTTTGGTTTGTTACCCCGATTTTGTTTTTTGTCCATGGATTTATGAGTTTTGAACAGCGGTATACTACTGTTGCCTTTATTTATCATACCATCGCTTCAAAATGTTTGTAATATATAGTGATGTTCCTGTTGATCCGTCTGTTTGTCCATCCGTCTGTCACAAGATACACGATATAAGAAGGTTTTCGAACAATAAGATGATAAAGAACCATTTGATCAAACCTTTTTGAAATTTAATTTCGTTGGTTTTGATATGTTCCTTTCTAGGAGTTTTCCTTTACTACTTACCTTCCTTGACACCATTTGCAAGTATGGTTTCGAGAAACGTCGAAAGGGTACGATAAATGGCTAACCCGTGTTAAGAGAGAGCCACATCTCTTGCACGTTAAATACACCGCGTCTTCACGTTGTATGCTGTAAAACATCGGTTGTTTTACATTTTACACTACCAATTATATACTAGGTTGGTTTATAAACCAAATACAAAGTGGTTAACCATATGATTATTTTATATCATTAAAACAGAATTATTTGTGACATATTTATAAAAACAAAAATCAAGAAAAACACAAAGTTTTAGTGGTCATTAAATTGATGATCTTTCTATACAATCAGATATATTTGAAATATTTAATGGAATAGAGGCAGTTTTTTCGATGGTCATATATAATTCAACGAGCCAAAGTTGTATCCGATGTTTCCAAAATATGTGATATAGCCCATATAATTATTACACCTTGACCTCAAGGGCAGACGATACAGTTTTGATTTTGTATTAACAGTTTGAAGAAAATTTCCATTTAGGCTTTTTTTTGCCTGATTGAATCAAATATGTAATGAAAAAAAAACCTGCATGTGCTACTTTTTGATTTAAATGAGTTCGAAATTTTGTATATTTGCTCAAAATTCGGATTTGTGGCCGTATTTGACCTTTCGAAAAAAAGATATAACTTTTTTGTTTTAAAAGATAAACACAAATTGGTTTTTGTTAAATGATTTGTAATTTCTGTATTTTATAAGTATCCTAAAAAGTTATGCATTTTTTATTCAGAAATAACGCATATTTATGAAGTTCTCATGAATTGAGAAAAACGTAATTTTTCGCTGTATATTTATCAACATTAAAAAAATGCACTATTTACAGCTTTATAAAATTTGGTTCACATAATCTCCCTGCAAAATGAAACAAAATGTCGTTTTAAAAAATAGGGGTCAATGCACTCGTTTTCAAATTAAATCAGTTTGAATGATAACAATCAGTTTGACGTCGCGAAAAAAACAGTTTAAGTTAGCAACGTCATTACCTCCCCTGTAACTCTATGGTATGCCCTTAAAGTATCATTCGACCAAATCCTTGAAATTTTGACACAATTTCAAAGAGAGTAAAACACAAGTTAATTTCGATTGGCTTTTATCGTTCAATACGACCATTATCACTGAACAAGTATACATTTTTGTTTTAGGGGCCAGCTGAAGGACGCCTCCGGATGCAGGAGTTTTTCGCTGCATTGAAGACACACTGGTGGCTTTCTGCTGCTGTCTGTTCTATGGTCGGGTTGTTTCTTTGATAAATTACCCATTTCTATTCTCAATTTTATTTATAGTAATTCCCCTTACAAAACTTTAAATACAGGTCACATTCAATTTTGACTTTTACCGTTTCAGAACGTATGCACGCTAGGGGTTTTATAATAATTAGGTCAAATAATAATAGTTTCTTTCATTTCAAAAGACCCAATATACTTTATTTTCTTTGCACGGATGCGTCCGTTATAACACTAGATTAACCGAACTAATAAACATATTCACATAAATAATTGCTTTTGTGGGTAAATTTCTATAATTATGTAGTCTTTCCTAAACAAGCAAAAACCATACCTTATCTACTAAGGTATCACCAGCCTTCATTTTTTTACATGAATAATGCCGTTAGTTTTCTCGTTTGAATTGTTTTACATTGTCTTATCGGGTCCTTTTATAGCTGACTATGCGGTATGGGCTTTGCTCATTGTTGAAGGCCGTACGGTAACTTGTAGTTGTTAATGTCGTTTTGGTCTTTTGTGGATAGCTGTCTCATTGGCAATTATACCACATCTTTTTTTCTATCTTTTTGTTTTGACATGAATTATATTTTGTGTGATCAAAATTATAAATTAACTGTTAACAACACTACTATAATCCGTATTAGGCAAAACCTTCTGACTTTTTATACTTCATGGCTCTTCAACGTCGTGCTTTGTATGGCCTTTTTCAATTGTTTTATTCGAGTGCCACTGATGAGTATGTTGTAAAAGAAATACACGTCTGACGTACACAATTTTAATATTGGTATCAATGATGACTTTATTCACAGTTGCAGATTACACTTTTTATATTTGTGAACACTTTGTAGAATACTCTTATTGCCCTTTTTTCATAGTTTCATTTCGTCCGGAAGAATTAGTTTTACTAATCATAAATCGCCTCATGTTTCAAGACACCAACAAAGTGTTCATTTTCTTAAATATTTATTCAACAACGTTTAAAGACAGGGTTGGCACACAAAAGTTTGAGAGCAAAAATCGTGATCTTAGCTAAAACTATTTTGTGCGGAGAGTATTTTGTTGGCTTCCTTTATAAGACTTCGTTTCTGTCATTAATTTATCGATGTTAAAAAAATGGAATTCAATGCGACAGTCATATAAGTGTGAGGTTTAGTTTTTTCGGCCTTTTTAACTTTTGTTATTCGAGCGTCACTGATGTAGTTTTTGTCTTTTGCGCAAATACAAAATTAAAATCCTGGTATCGATGATGAGTTAAATTAGCTAGCTTTAAAAAAAATTATCCATTCGTTAGATGTGTTTGAGCTTTTGATTTTGCCATATTATTACAGACTTTCCGTTTTGAATTTTCCTCGGTGTTCGAAATTTTGATATATTCCTTTATTTTATTATATATATTTCTATTATTTTCCTCAGTTTTGTCTTACCTTTAAGTCTATCTTCTAAAAGGACTTTTGAAGTATTGATATCGTTAAACTACTGTTGCCATTAATTTGGCTTTACGAATGTTCGATAGAAAAACTCTTATTAATGTCTGTGTCGATATATTCGAAAAAATAAAATAAACCGCTGTTCGAAATTCATCTACACTTTGATAAAATAAGGCGACAACTACTCTATAGTAAACACTGTACCTAAGAAAAAAGTGACACGACTTACCAGGAAATATGTGATTTTTTTGCCATTGTTGTGCGCACACAACAACGTATTTATTCCCCTTTAAAAGTATCCTGTACCAAGTCAGGAAGATGGCCATTGTTTTAATATTGTTCGTTTCTGTGTGTGTTGCATTCTAACGTTGAGTCGTTTGTGTTTTCTCTTATTTTTGAGATATTGAGATAAGACGTGGCACGGTACTTGTCTATCCCAAATTCACGTATTTGGTTTTGATGTTATATTTGTTATTCTCGTGGTGTTTTTTCTGTTGCTTGGTCCGTTTCTGTGTGTCTTGCGTTTCGGTGTTGTGTCGTTGTTCTACTCTTATATCTAATGGGTTTCCCTCGGTTTTAGTTTGTTACCCCGATTTTGTTTTTTGTCCATGGATTTATGAGTTTTGAACAGCGGTATACTACTGTTGCCTTTATTTACGACGGTTTTCTTTCTGGTTTTCTTGATAACAATTTTCACCACTGGGTCGATGCCACTGCTTGTGGACGTTTTGTCCCCGAGAGTATAACCAGCCCAGTAGTCAACATTTCGGTGTTGACATGAATATCATAAATGTGGTAATTTTTTAAAATTTCCTGTTTTCGAAAAACTAAGGATTTTCTTATCACAGGTATAGATTACCTTAGCCTTATTTGGCACAACTTTTTGGAATTTTGGATTCTCAATGCTACAAAAATTTAGATATGAGCGTCATTGATGAGTCTTATGTAGACGAAACGCGCGTCTGTCGTACTTTTAATTACAATCCTTGTACCTTTGATAACTATTTCTAACAGGTCAGTTTATAGAGAATCGAAAGTTATCGACTGAATCTGGGATAAAACAAATATGATTATGTGTGAAATGTTATACTTGAACAAATTTGATTGTACTGTTTATATTTTAAAGATTTTTAAGTCTTTTGTTTTTGATTTTTGATACATAAGTATTCATAATTATATTTAACACAGAGTTTTGTAAACAACACATTCAAGATCTGGAATCGTAAATTAAAATTATTGAATGACTCAAGGCGGAAATGAATATTATAAAACAGACATATCAAGGGAAATACAAAAAAACAAACTTTTTTCTACAAAAGTCTACACAAAACAATGCTGATGGAATAACGTGAACATAATAAACATTAGAATGAGATCAAGTTTCTTGAAGGGTGAGCAGTTCCTAGTAGCGCCATTAAAAATATATAAGACAAATGGAATTCATTTTAGTCTAACAAAAATAACAAAGTCTTTGCAGTCAAAACATTCAATTATTTTAACAACAGTGATAACCGATTTTACGGTCATGCGTGTTCACACTACACAGACTTGTTGAAAAGATTTACTTCTTGCACAATGAACTGCTCCATCAGAGTTATAAGGAAGTACAATTGAAATCTACACAATATACCTACTACGGCCAATAACACGAACAAGTTGACCGATACAATGTGTCAATGTCAAAACTCTTTTATGCCATTCTCTCAAATAATGTTTGTTACCCTGATTTGCATATAATAAATGAAATTATAAAATGTGAATATCGTTAAACTTCTGTGGCCTCGAATTGTAGATGTCTACTTGATTTATCAACAAATAAATTGAATGTTTTTGGTTCAATATTCTATATGATGATGTTCACAAAACACAAGTTTCCTTGTATTATCAAACTTTGAACTTAATATGAGTTTTAAATTTGATAACTACTGAAATTGTTTCAAAATATTTTTTATTACATAAAAAGTGATTTAATAAATGTTCGTTGAACATCCATGAGGGATTAGTTCTAAATAATTGATAAAATGCAGTCTTTATTGTGTAATATTTATCCACTCGTTTTCCACTAATTTGCACAAATACATGTATTACAATCTGTTGACAATGTAATGGTATTATTTATGCGACTGTCATACAAGTGAGAGGTTTAGCTAGCTACAAAACCAGGTTCAATCCACCATTTTCTACATTAGAAAATGCCTGTACCAAGTCAGGAATATGACAGTTGTTATCCATTCGTTTGATGTGTTTGGACTTTTGATTTTGCCTTTTGATTTTGGATTTTCCTTTATGAATTTTCCTCGGAGTTCAGTATTTTTGTGTTTTTACTTTTTTTTTGACAGAAGCATTGAAATGATATTATCTATCAAATAACAATATCTACGGTGAAGGACAAAACATTAAAAAAAGGAACAAACTGTTTAACTCCTCGTGTATAAGTGTAAATTAACATTCAAACTAAAATTAACACTGTAAATCAAGTTAAATAAACCAGAATTGTTTTTCCTTTCTTTCAAATAATCAATCGTTTACGTTATTTGATTGTATAAACCAAGAAATATATAAATGAAGTCTTTAACCGCACACCCAAATACAAATAACAATATTTTAAGACTGGGTATGATTAGTGAATCAAGTTATGTTTTAATTAATAATCTACCAGTGGCTAATTTATATTTGTTTATCAGGGTATATAGATTTTGAAAATTATATCCATTAACTTTTATTTCCGGAAATTAGGTTTTCACTGTTTCAGTAAAGTTTAGTTTTGTGTATGAGATCCGAAAAATTCCTCATCTACGATAAATGTTTGTCTGCTAGTTTTAATTTAAGAAAACGTTTTAAAAATGTTCACGACCATTTACTAAAAAGTAAAATCACAAAAATACTGAACTCCGAGGAAAATTCAAAACGGAAAGTCCCTAATCAAATAGGAAAATAAAAGGATAAAACACATCAAACGAATGGGCAACAACTTTCATATTCCTTACTTGGTTCAGGCTTTTTCAAAAGTAGAAGATGGTGGATTGAATCTGGTTTTATAGCGCGAAACCTTTTATGACAGTCGCATAAAATTTCGTTATTTTTACAGCGGTACGTGAACAATAATCGGTAAAAAAGTCAAAATATGCAAAATCTACTAATCAACTGGTTAAAATTTATCAGCTCATAAACCCCACGAATATACGCTGGCGGTATGATTATTTATACAGATAAATGTAAATAAAATAATAACCAGATACGTTACCATACTGCAACATTTGACGTAAGAACAGAATACTTAGTCTAATAATATTGACTGCACTCATGATGTCAATTTTAATTAAACCATTTAATGGGTATATCCTAAAATAGTATTTAAAAACCATAGTCTTTTTAAAAAGTAGAATAACAAAAATAACGAAATCAGTAGTATAATGCTGTTCAAAAGTCGTAAATCGATAAAGAGAAAACAAATCCGTGTTACAAACTAAAACGGAGGGAAACATTGCATATGAGAAAAACAGCGGAACTGCAAAAAGAACATACGCCAATATATACTGAGTGCCAATGAAAACGCAACACTTGGTTTTTCAAAAATAACATTTATATTAGAAATGATTATCTTCAAAATAAATTGTTCTTGAAAATTAACTATTCTAACAATAGATCGATATCAAACAAAAATGGTTCATTGTCATCTTTCAGACGCTATAGGTAAACGAAACATCCAATGTTGAATCATTAACTCACAGTCCTAACAAAACATGTTACAACCCCGTTGTTCAGCGCAATCTCGACAGCGCCGTGGAATTAATCATCAAGGACGTTTAATGTGATCCCGACAAATGTTGTGCCACTCGTCCCGCATATCAAACTCAAGCTGACTTTATGATATTGATGGTGGTTTTCATCGTCTAAACCACGTCCAATCTGATGCAAAATTTGCTCGATCGGACCAAAATCGGGCGAAACACATGACTTTTGGCCAAGATGGGTGCCAAATGTCTATGTAACCACCATTGACGGTTTTTGGTACACAGTGAATGATTTTTGGTCTACATAATTCGATATTTACGACTTACGGCCCTTTAGATGTCACTAAGGAAAGACTTTGGCGTTCTTTAACCATTTCTGCGCAAATGATGCTTTACTGAAATTGCTACAAAGGATCAACCGTGACCATCATTGAACTCTCGTGACCTTTGTACACCCATCAGAGTCAATTTCGAAAATGTTTACGACCAAATGTATCGGTCTGGCTGAGCGTTTCTTGCTTTTTGTACCCCGGGATGTCGCTTTTCATTAAATGATCCATTTTGGTTGAATTTGTGGATGATTTGGGTTATTGTAGAGGCTGCAACTTCAGTCTTCTCGTAATTGTATGCAGTGAAAGTCTTCATTTGATCACGCCAAAACTGCATGTCGCTAGTTGTCAGAAAGTCCTGGCATTTACTCAGATGTTTATTGCAGTTTCTTTACAATAAGGGCGGGAAAATTCATGACATTAGCCAAGCTTTAAATGACAACATCGTGAAAATGGTGCGTATGTTGAAAAGCGGTGAACTCGATTTATGTCCGTTCAAAATAACCCTTACCTCGCATTTGTTCCAAAAATCACTCAACTGTAAAGTTGTCGTCCATGGTCTAAAAAATAATTTTAAACCAACTATACAAAGTTCTTATATAAATAAGATAAGAATTGTAAGATTTTTTGGAAAAACAAAAGTGTTGCGTTTTCATTGGCACTCAGTATATAAAGAAACGTCCTATTAGATAACAAGTGCCATATTCCTGACTTGGTACAGGGCATTTAAAAAAAAATGGTAGGTTGAAACTGGTAGTATGGCTAGATAAAACTCCCACATTTATATACGGCAATTTAACAAAGAAATACTGCCAAAATGACAACACTACGTGGCAGGAAAACAGTACAAACTGTGGGATAATAAAAACCCTGCTAACTTCGTTGAAAATAGGTGTAAATGGGTAAATCAGCAATGCTGCAGTGTAAAAAGGTAGTATTGAAAATTTGCATTTAAGCGTAGCAAATGTTTGAACATAATGCAAATAGGATATTTAATTTTGACGACGTATACTATTTTTTCACCTCGTGTTTAAAAGATCAGGGCACAATACCCTTACTATGTCGTTGATACATTTGTAAACAAATGTCATATAAGACCTATTAAGTTTCTGTCTTTATTATAATTCTTTAGAAATGGCATTGCAGGGTACAATTCGTTCCATCATCGTGTGGATATCATTTATCAGGTAAATAACCGTTCCGACCTCAAATGAAATAAACATGTTTGCTTGCTTCCTAAAAAAATTTAACATACCTTCATGTTACCTTAAACATTTTTTAAAGTGCTCAGTAGCTTTGGTTTAAGTTAGTTACTACGAGCTGCATAGTATGTACAGGTAGATTGCACTTTCGGGTAAATATATTTTGCTTGTAGCAACATCGTCTTTTTACGCTCACGCGAATTTAAGCATTCATCAAATAATCAATCAATTTTTATTCCGCTCATCCTTTTTAGATTATGAACGGAATGCTGTTAAAGGAAAAGAACTGATGCAGTCTAGGGATTGAGACATATAGGAAGCTATGAAACTTTCAAAACCTGCCTGTATAGATAATTCCACCCATTAGCAACAGGCTGGAAAACTCCAGTCGGTATCCGCCTTGACTTTTGTTTTCGGAAAAGAGTCTAACCTTTGAAAGTTGGTATTTGTTCGATCATAAACCAGCCATGAACAACAAAGCAAATGACAGTGATAATCAAAATGTCTCGCAATATTGGATCAGTCAATGCTTCCTATGACATTTTACATTATCGAAAGTAAATGCCACAGAACTAACCGTTATCCCGTGTAACTCTTGAAAACAACTTTCCTTGGACAAATTGAAGACTACTGGTTTGTAGAAAGAAAACAACTGCAACACACAATGACTGTAATGGCAAAATTGATGATTAATGTGTTCTATCTAGTACATTCTCCTTTCTGTTAAATTGTTCCTTTTAAAATTGTTATACGATGATGACTGCTGTACCCATATTTTGACTATTTTATTGATTGTGTCTGTTAGGTTAACGCATCAAAGTAAATATAACGGAAATTGATGAGACTGTCATCAAAGTGAAAGGCTTAGCGCTTTAAAACCAAGTTTAATCCACCATTTTCTACATTTGAAAATGCCTGTACCTAGTCAAGAATATGACAGTTCTTGTTCATCCGTTTTTGATGCGTTTTGTTATTTGATTTTGCCATGTGATTATGGACTTTTCGAATTCATTTTCCTCTAAGTTCAGTATTTTGATGATTTTACTTTTTAGTACGGATAATGTGAGGTCTATAGTCAATTCTGCTACTCAGATATACACAGGTATGACCACTAGCTTTAAACCTTGCCTTCTCAACATGATATTCCAAAACATCAGCCTGAAACCATAGTCAGCACAACTTATAAAATTTGATACTATGTTAAAATCATGGAACATTCTGATACAAATCCCAATGTTAAGCAGTATCGATAAAAGCAAACTCAATCATTTCAGAAATTGTCCCAGTCTATATTTTAGACTGTTAGACGCAACGTCTGATATCATTACCATTAGCTGAAACTGAAAATAACGTTAGATTCGATCATCGTCTCTTTGAAAATACATAGCTATCTATTTTCCTTGTTGGGAAAATGTGAAAAGTATAAGACAAATTATTAAAAGCCATGTGATGCCAATCCAATAATATTTAATTCTTAAAATATTCATCAAAATCTGTTCACGAAATCATTTCGATGAAACTGTTGTAAAGGTGAGAGGTTTAGCGCTATAAAACCAGGTTTTATCCACCATGTTCTACATATGAAAATGCCTGTACCAAGTCAGGAATATGAAAGTTGTTGTCCATTCGTTTGATGTGTTTTGTCAATTGATTTTGCCATGTCATTAGGGACTTTCCGATTGAATTTTCCTTTGAGTTCAGTACTTTTGTGATTTTTCTTTTTTCAAATGTTAGTTTTGTTTAGATAATAATGTCAACGGTATGCTCAAATCTACAGTGAAACAACAAATGAACAAACTGTTAACTCCTCGTGTATAAGTGTAAAGTAATCTTTTTGAACGGCTTTCCACCCGCAGAGCTATAGAAAAACAGTACATTAACGGGTGTTACATGGACACTTTTTAGATGATAAACGGACAGTTTTTTGGGTTAAATATTATGATCTTTAATTTTATGAGAAAAATATATTGTGGTCAAGCAGATGACAAAATAATGTTTTGATTTCTGATTTTCTGAATACCGTATATAAATGTGTTAATTTCGAAAAAAAATAATATTTGGGTGATAGCGTGAAAAACTAAATAATTTTATAACTCAGAAAAGAACATACTCCCCTTTTAAAGCTAATGGTCGGTTAATAAATGTATTTTCCATGATATGGACATGAACAGTTTTCTTGACAATGCTGAAAGTAAAGAAATGCTGATACCGACGTTTATATTTCAATAAAAAAAGACAAGAAATATATATAAAAAATCAAATCTCATCAAAAAATTAAATCCTTATCAACTCAACAAGGCACGATATAAGAACCTATTAGTATGATTTTTTTTTAAATCCAAAAAGATATGCCTAAATATATCTAAAAACAAGACCAAAACCATCTTCATAACATTTTCTTTACTGAGATCCGAAAAAATCCTGAACTACGATAAATGTCTGTGTGCTTGTTCATGTGTTGTTATAATTTCAGAATACGTCTTATAAACGGACATGTAAATTTACTTATCAACTGGTAAAAAAATATCAGCTCATAACTCACGAATCTACAATGACGGTATATAAAATACTAACCATCTTTGCTACCATACTGCAACATTTGACATATTGGGACAAGAGTACTCAGTCATATATTGACTGCATTCAGGGGTATATTTTAAAATAAATCATTTGGTCAACAATTCATGAATATCCTAAAATAGTATCAAACGTTTTGAAAAGTAGAATAACAAAACTATCGAACTGCAAGTAAAAAAGGAAGTCCATTTATAAATATTCAATTAAAAAAGCTGTAACATGTTCAATAAAGGCAACAGAAATATACCGCTTTTCAAAAGTCATAAATCGATTAGGAGGAAACAAATTCGGGTTTTAAAATTAAACTGGGCGAAAACATCATCTATATGAGGACATCCATGAAACAACAGAAATACTGAACTGCAACAAAGCATACGTCCAGATACACAGAAGCGGATTATTTGATAACAAGTTCCATATTCCTGACTTGGTACAGGATATTTCAAGAGTAAATGTTGAGTTGAACCTGATTTTATGGCTAGCAAAACCTTCCCCTCAATTGGCAATGTTAAAAAATATTGCCAAAATGACAACACTAGGTGTCAGTAGGTGATAAGAATATAGTACAAACATTATTCTGTTGGATATAAAAAATCCTGCCTAATTCCACGAAACTCGGTGTAAATGGGTAAAACATCAATTTTATAGTATCAAAAGGTAGAATTAAAATTTTGTAATTCAGGTAAAAAAAACAGGCTATGTCACTGATTTTGATAAACTAAATTTTTTTATACAACCTTTTCCGGTTGACATTTTGACATCTTGACCTATTTTTACCTTATATGTATGTTTGTTTTCTTCACACATCAGTGTCAGTATAATGGAATTCGATGCGACTGTCATACAAATGAGAGGTTAAGCTATAAAATCAGGTTTATTCCACCATTTTCTACATGAAAAAATGTCTGTACCAAGTCCGGATTATTACATTTGTTCTCCATTTGATGCGTTTGGGCTTCTGAAATATCCATTTGATAAGGGACTTTTCTTTTTGAATTTTCCTCAGTATTTTTGTGATTTTACTTTTCAAAACATTCTTTGCTGTTTCAAATTTTCAAAAGTAAATGCCACAGAACTAACCGTTATCGCCTGACAACAACTCTCCTTAAGCCAATGGAAGACAATTGGGTTTTAGAAAAAGAATTGCAACACTCTTTGACTGTAATGACTAAGTTGGTGGTAAATGTATTATATCTAGTTCATCTTTCTTTAGTACGATGAATGTGAGGGGTATAGTCAACTCTACTACTTAGATAGACACAGCTATGGTCACTAGCTTTACACATTGCCTACTCCTTGTGATATTCAAAAGAATCAGCCTAAACCATAGTAAACAAAATTATAAAATTTCATATTATGTACAAATCATGAAACTGTCTGATACAAATTCAAATGCTAAACAGTGCTAAAAGCATTGATTTGTAACATTTGTGACTAGGAACTTCATTGTTGTACTATTTTGATACGTTCTTGGGGCTAAACTTAAATAGTAAACATGAAGAATTGTACATTGTTTGTGATATTACGGAAACAGTCCATTCTAAAATACAAAATTTGCTCATGATATTGGTATATTGAGTTAACACCGCAAGCAGTGTATATAAAAACTCCCGATAACCTTTTCTGGTAGTCTTCATCTTTGGTGAATGTGATGTGATGTGACATGAAGATTCATACCTGTGTAGTTTATTTGTTTATAAACCGTTAAGAATTACAATGTTACATGTCATACCGCCAGATAAACATTTTTTTTCATATTTTATGAAATAATTGTTACAGTTGGTAAAAGTCAGTCATTCACCTATATGTACATTCGTCAAAGTATAAGATATCTTTCCGCTTGTCAATCAATAATATTTGTGTTAATGTATTCGTAATTATTTCTGAATGCCTTGGTCGATTTGTGTACGGATTTAGATGGGAAATACAAAATAGTACCGCAGTTCGAAACCATTATGTTTTTTTTTCTTTTGAATTAGTCTGATATTCCCACGCTAATTTGAATGTTTTAAAAGAAAGATTTATTTCATCAAATATCAATATAAAACATTACAAACGTACTATGAAACAATAGGAGACATGTCAACATATCATAATCATAAAATCTTAGGACAATTGTTGATACATAAGCAGGATTGCCCATGATATCCATGTGTCTTTTTTTCATTGCCTGCCATTTATTCAAATTGGTGTTCGGTGTTAACCAGGGCTCCGTGTTGAGTAACGTACTTTGACCTATAATGGTTTACTTTTTTACTTTTACAAATTTTGACTTGGAAGGAGAGTTGTCTCATCGGCACTCATACCATATATCTCGTCATTTAATGAGGGCAACTTTCCGAACTCTCAGCTCCGTACGCTCACCCCATTTACACTAAAGTCATGCAGATGATATTTGGTTGTTTACCTCTGTCTATATAGACATTTAATTGCATTGAGTCTGCTAGCATTTCATATATGTACTTATATCCTGGTTTATTTGACTTATCATTGAAATAAGAACATTTGGTAAACTTGCAAAACTGAGACAACACTCTACAAGAAATGACACAGAAATTAACAACTTTCTGTTGTTAAATAACATTAAAAAGTATGAGGAAAAATATGTTAGTATGGATGATGAGACATACATATTTAAAAAAAAGAAGTAAAAATATGGAATTATTCATTCAGAATGACGGTAAAACATAATCTAATATTCTATACTAGATATGTGATGGTTTATTGATTATTCAGGACAACGACCGATCAATAAACATAAACGTATTAAAATTGCTTAGTTTGCAAAAAAAGTTACACTAACTTGTTATTTTACTTGTGAATTAAAAATGCATAATCATAATTACATGCACAAATTTCATGCACGAAGATTTTTTTTTCAAATACTTCGGAGTAAATGCGAAAATTCTACGAATTTTGTATCTTTGAATTAAAAAAAGTGTGGTTATCCACAAGACAATTTACTGATGTCAAAGTAGAGAAATTATCTCTACCAACCAACCCTGCTACAATTAAGACAAAAAGATAAGATAAAAAATGAAATAATATATAATACCATAAGAAAGATTACTAGTTATAACTGAAAACAAAGATCAAAGTCCTTAAAATTATGCTGCCCTACACTCTTATATCTGTGAATGTACTTCGGAAATTATTTCATTATGCATCTGGCTTTGTTGAACAGTGCAGGATTACACCGTTCCGTGCAAAGCCCAGATATTAGAGATAAATCAATAATATATAAATAATTTGTTAAAATGTCACATATCGATTGCACTGATGATAAACATAATTCATACTCAAGATACATACATAATAAAACAACCAATACTCAGCCAAATATCTGACTTTAAAGACAATATATCATACTCATACAAAATAACTATTTACAAATTACGACAGCGTATGAGTGAAGTAAATAAATAGAAATTATAAGTCTTTTTCACAAATAAATAATCCTGAGCATGACTCTCTAATAACAAGTTTTATAAAACATATACTCTTTTCAAACAATTGGTAAAAAATATCAAATTTATGCAGAATTTCAAAGCAGAAAAACATGATAATGATTTCAAATTTGCTTCAAACAAAAAATAAGGGAATTGTAATATTTTTTTCAAAAGTTGAACAAAGATTAACAGCAATAAAATTATAAAATCAATTTTAGTGATAAGTATGTTTGGTCAAAAGTCGAGATTTGAAAGAAAATTTCTTAAAGTTAAAAATTTGTAAATGATAAAGGTGTTGTCGTAAAACGAATGTGTTGCGACAACGTCTTTTCAACAAATGCATGCAGATGGATCAATACTTCCTCAGCAAATACCTTTATAATCTAGAAAAATTCTGGAACATTTTCTTTTATGTGCTTGCTGTAAAAGTAAAATCTCAAAAATACTGAACTCCGAGGAAATTTAAAAAGGAAAGTCCCGAATCAAATGGCAAAATAAAAAGCTCAAACACATCAAACGAATGGATAACAACTGTAATATTCCTGATTTGGTACAGGCACTTTTTTATGTAGAAAATGGTGGATTAAACCAGGTTTTAAAGCTAGCTAAACCTCTCACTAGTATAATAGTCGCATCAAATTCCATTATATTGACAACGACATGTGAACAAAACAAATAGGCATATTAGGTACAAATGTCAAAAATAGCAGTCAACTTTGTGTTATAATCTTAATCACCTGAAAAAAATTATTTAGATGTTTATCATCGAGTCCAAACATGTGTTCATCGAATTCATTACGAGATGGACATTCCCACTGTGTCTAAACTACACCGGCAAAAAATGTTTGGACTCTATGGTATCTAAAATACGGAACAGTGACGGAACATTATTGGACAGAGAAAATTTTGATTATTGTTTATTTATTTGTTATTTTTATGATATCGAACAATGTGTACTCATATACAACTATTTTCTATTGTGAGGTGTAATATTATCTACAACAACTCTATATTAACGGAGAAGTAAATAAAAATGCATATCAAAATGACTAATTGGGTGAACCTTGATTCGAATTTGTTTAATATCTCGTTAAATTGTATTCACATTGTATGGAAAGAAAGGTATGAATAGAAAAATATTGAAACGAAGATTAAAAAACTAGCCATTATGAGCACCTGAATACTTGCATTTCTGTGTATGGAATGAAAGAAATGGGTCATTTCAAAATGGAAGAGGCCTCTTTCTTTATAACCTTTTTGGTGTATTAAGTTTGACTTTCCTTGAAAATTCTAATTATATTAGGTTTAAAAAATTCGTTTATTTTGCGGAAAATATCTGGCAAATAGTATTGTCTTCGGTCTTTATGAATTTTATCCATAAATAAAGGCAACAGTAGTATACCGCTGTTCAAAACTCAAAAATCCATGGACAAAAAACAAAATCGGGGTAACAAACTAAAACCGAGGGAAACGCATCAAATATAAGAGGAGAACAATGACACAACACCGAAACGGACCAAGCATCAGACAAAATCCCACGAGAATAACACATATAACATCTAAACCAAATACATGAATTTGGGATAAACAAGTACCGTGCCACGTCTTATCTTAATATCTCAAAAATAAGAGAAAACAAACGACACAACATTAAAATGCAACACACACAAGAAACGAACAATAATATAACAATGCCCATATTCCTGACTTGGTACAGGACATTTTTAAAGGGGAATACAAATGGTGGGTTGGACCTGGTTTTGTGGCATGCCAAAGCATAATCTATTTTTCATGTCAGTAAAAAAACAGTGTCTTCAGCAGAAGAAATTGTGTATTTGCTTTGTGTTAATTTCATGCTAATCTGTTTCCCAGCGCTATATTTTTGCAAATCTGTACTTAACTCCATATCTTTTTTGTTTTATAAAGATATTTTTAATTTCCCACTGTAAAGTAGACACAATCCACCTCTGAATTGTTTTCACAAATCCAATATTCTATGTTCTTTGATTCACAATAGCCTGAATGCTATAACAGATGATTCAAAATGCATCAAATTAAAAATGCATGTTAACTGATCCATCCTAATTTTAGTCTGTTTACAGTCGTTATAGAACTTATATGTAACATAGATGTATAACCCAGTAGTGAACTTTTGACGAGCTTTATCTATGTGTGTTGTTTATACATCTATGATGGAAATGAGTTAATAAATCGGGTGATCAGCAGTTATTTGTATTGATCTTAAAGGGCGAATGACCGACCTAGTAACATTATTCGCTGTACAATCATGTGACAACAATGATCATGATGTTGAACTAATATATATCGGCTTTCGTCTGTTATTATATGGGTTGGTATTAACTACAGACTTCTGCATTTAATTTATGAAGTTAGTATAAGGAATATCAAACGGAATGCCGAAATGGGACAAATTAGTTTATACAAATGGTACTATAAAACACCAATTATATTTCAGGGTTCACGCATAACCACAATCCCACCAGGCCAGGCTGTTAAAATCGCTTTCTGGTTTTGTAAAATTCTTATCTACAAGCAAACAGAATCCAAATAAAATTTTCGTAAAAATGAGTTTCATGTTTGTAAATTTACATGTTCATCGTGAATATATTCATGAAATGTATTTGATAATCAGTTTTCCTTTTTTTTTTACTTTAATATATTTAAATAGTAATAATAATATTAATAATAGTTTTATCAATCATCATTATAATAATAAAAATACTAATTAGATAATAATAAAATCAATAGTAATAATAATAATAATAATTGAAATAAAATAATAATAATAAAAAATAAAATTTTCGTTATCAGGATTTTTGTTCGACATATTCAATTATTATTTGTCTAAAACTTGCAGAATTGTGACTACTGACCACTAATTGGTGTTTTGGCTTTTTGTATCGTAGTGTTCATGTATACATTTATCAATATTTCCATTCCACAACCAACCAAAACCAATTTGCCGCGCTCGACGTTTCTTCTATATTACCTCCAACAAGAACACTATGGGCTTTATGACAAGACACTGGGGAAAATGAAAAGGGGGTGGGGGTTAACAAATTTGACGTAAAATGAACGAGTATGTATGGCTTTGTTGGTTCTAATGTAAAGGGGGTTAGCAATTGGTTAATTGATAATTAATTCGAATATCGAGAATTAAACATGTCAGTGCCAAATCAGATTGAATATAGGGTGGACGTTTATACCATCGGGTATTGACAAACTGCCTGTGTATTTACCAGTGGTAGCATGACTGTATGATAAGATCTGGTAAATCAAGGCCGAGCATGACGATAAGGACATTCAGGGTTTCATTCAATGATATGCTTTTTAAGCCCGCGGAAATTGAATATTGCAATGTTGACGTTGTAAGTACTTTGAGGTGAATATTAATATGTTTTTTTTTAAAATTCCATCAAATATGATCGTGTATGCACTTTTAAATGGGATTTGTCTGTTTATGGTAAATATTACAAAGTCATGTCTTACATTAATCATGAACTTATATACACCAACACCTACTTTCAATAACTGGTTTAATTCTTTGATTAACACATTCAATATTTCTGATGCATTTTCGTTTCCAGGAATTATTGATATTATACATCTGAAAATTTAATTAGTTGTATTACAGGATTACTCCATTCATCGATGTTAGACTACTCGCCTTCTACACAAACATGATTACTAGTAAACGTTTTCAATTTGCATCTTTGGGAAAAATATGTTTTGCACAATTTCGTGGTAACAAATTAGAATAACGTACGTCTAATTACATTACCTTATGTACTTTTAAAACTGTTGTTTTATTTAGGTTCACTTTGGAAGAGTGCATGTACTTTATAAATTAGTACAAGGAATTATTGGTTCCTCTTCATTTTATATAAACTTTAAGACAATTGGCCACAGACCACTAAAAGATTCTCTATAAGTTCTATGTTAGGTTGTGTCTCATTAAAAAAGTCACCACTTATTTTTGTCAAATCTTATGTGTGTAATGTAAAAAATAATCGAACATTCAGAAATATAGCACGTTCCCATCTGGTATATCAAACCAGTCCACATCTTTACCCCTATAAACAAGTCAAGACATGTTCCGAAAACTTTATATTCATTCCATATCAAAATCAGTTAGAACCCAACATCCAAAACTTAAAACTAGGAAATAAAGGAATGAGGGGAAAAAAAGAAAATAAAGAAAACAGTTGTATTCATAACCACAAAAGCCGGTGTTATTAATTGTGTTCTAGTTATAAATTTTCTTTCTAAATGTCTTTTTTCTTTTCCTTTTTTCTTTTTCTTTTTTTTTAGTAATGTACATTAATAAATAATTTCATCGCGCAGTATAACTGTTCATTATTCAACTTCGAATTGTTTTGCTTTATAAATATTTTCATATGAGCGTCACTGATGAGTCTTATGTAGACGAAACACCCGACTGGCGTACTAAATCATAATCCTGGTACCTTTGGTAACTTTTTCAATTTACAATTGATTATCATGTTACTTTTACATTGATTGAACCTCTTTATGGGGGGTCTAAATGAGAATAACAGAACATAGAATAATGGGTAAATAGTGCAAAATGAAATGCAAAACAAAAAGAGAAAATCAGGCAACTAAGAGAATAATTGGGTGTTAAAAGATAAAAAATATAGAAAAATATGCAAAATTTAAAAGAAAAGAGAAAAAAGACTGACAAATTAAATAATATGAAATTAAGGACACCAATTACACCCCCCTTTACATCCAGAACCATCTTAATATGTATTTTTCTGATGCTTGTGAATTATAATTTGTGCTTGTTAACCGAAGAGGTCATTTGTTAGTTCTTGATATTTAGCCATTAAATATGTTAAATATTCCTGATAGTACAACCGCTCTTCCATAATAAGTCCATATGAGTCACAGTTAATTTTATCTTTATCAGCAGAATTTTTATTTTTACATTTTGTAGAAACGTTATTTTCAGTAAAACCTAACACGCTGATCTACCCTGGTGAGAAATATGACTCAATAAGTAGGAATTAACAGAACATTACTATTGAGGAAAGGCATACTTATAATGGACAAAGTCTGACTGACATAAATCATGAAATGAATACTTTGTGGAAAAATCACAATATTTTAATGTCAAAAGGAGGTGCGAACGATACATGAGGGACAGTCATGATATTCATCTGTTGAAGACATAATCTTTCAATCAGTTTAAAAGAGGGACGAAAGATACCAAAGGGACAGTCAAACTCGTAAATCTAAAACAAAATGACAACGCCATGGCTCAAAATGAAAAAGACACACAGAAAAACAATAGTTCACATTACACAACATAGAAAACGAAAGTATAAACAACACGAACCCCACCAAAAACTAGGGGTGATCTAGGTCTGGAGCTGGCATGTCAGTAACTGCTAGCAGTCTGTTGTTATTTGTGTATTATTGTCATTTTGTTTATTTTCTTTTGTTTCCTATTCTGACATCGGATTCGGACTACTCTTAAACTGAGTTTAACTGTGCGTACTATTGTGCGTTTGTTTTTCTACATTGGCTGTAGATATAGGAGGAGGATTGAGATCTCAAAAACAAATTTAACCCCTCCGCGTTTTTGCGCCTGTCCCAAGTCAGGAGACTCTGGCCTTTGGAGTCTTGTATCGTTTTAAATTTTAGTTTTTAGTGTATAATTCGGAGTTTAGTATGACGTTCATTATCACTACATGCTTGTTAAGGGCCAGCTGAAGGACGCCTCCGGGTGTGGAAATTTCTCGCTGCATAGAAGACCCATTGGTTGCCTTCAGTTGTTGGCTGCACTACGGTCGGGTTATTGTCTCTTTGACACATTCCCGATTTCCATTCTCAATTGTATATAGTACTTAAAACGTGGGTTCTAGTAAGAGAAAATTCAAATTTGTGAACATGATGTCATTGAAAAGCAAAGGACATGTGTTAAAAGAACTATGAAGAATACATCAACGAACAGCTATTCATTTATTTTAAGTGTGCATACAGATTTGGTTTTATTCAATGATTTTCATTAATATTTCATCACTATTTGAAGATTGATATATCACATAACAGGCAATAGAACAAAAGACGAACAGCCGTATAACACAATTGGCAAAAGAAAAAAAGAGCAAGATAGTACAAAAACCATAACACAGAAAACTACAGGTTGAGAAATATCCGAGATCCCGCCCTCTAATAACACCAGTCATGCTGTTCATGACGATCTCGAGATCCCGTCAAATTATAGCTCCAGTGATGCTGTTCATGACGAATACCTGAGATCCCGCCCAATTGATTTTATTCTAAATATATACCTTTACATAATGTTCTCTTTCTTTATCTTGTAAAGTGGAAAATTACAGACAGTACATTAAAACTCAACTACACATGCGAACTATTATTATATTTTAATATATAAATTTAGATTTTATCAAAATTTGTAGACTTTTGTGATATGAAATTATATCTATATCATAAGATTGAAACTTCTGTCAACAAAGATAATATTCTAAAGAGCAAACAAGTCACTTTCATTGATTGTTTATTGCTCGCTTGACGTCCACTGTTATAATTCTGTTTACAAAAAGGGAAATCACTAAAATACTGAACTCCGAAAAAAATCCCTAAACAAATGGCAAAATCAAAAGCTCAAACACATCAAACGAATGGACAACAACTTCCATATTCCTGATTATTTCCTATATAGGTAATTGTGGATTTAACTTGGTTTAATACTGAGCTAGCAAATAAATAGAAAGGTTATTTCCAAAAAAACTAACACGCTGAGAAATATGATTCAAATATTACTCAAAAAGACGAAACAGAACATTTCTATTCAGGAAAGGCATACTTATAACAGGCAAAGTCTGATTGACATAAATTATGAAATGAAGACTTTTTGGAAAAATCATAACTTTTA
Source organism: Mytilus trossulus (assembly GCF_036588685.1). NCBI lineage: Eukaryota > Metazoa > Mollusca > Bivalvia > Mytilida > Mytilidae > Mytilus > Mytilus trossulus. Next base: position 7,209,654 of record NC_086378.1, read on the forward strand.
ATATCTTAATCATGCAGCGCATTAAATCATATATCACTTTAAACATTGGTTCTAGTAACAGAGAATGCAAAGTGAATAATATATTAATGATATTGAAAAGCAAAGGATATTTGCTTAAAGAAAAATTGAAGAATACGTCAAAGAATAGCTTTTTTAAATGTATTTTATTTGTATGTTCAGATTTGGTTTTATCTAAAGATCTGCAGCAAGAGTTCATCACTAGTTAAAGATTGATATATTACACAGACAGACAGACATAATATTGTATTATAGTGTCACCAATACAGAATAATATCATACATCATAATATAAGTATACAAATAAAAATAAAAATTTTAATCGAAGTAAACAATTGGCAAAAGAAAAAAGACAAAGAGACAAAGTACAAAAACCGTAACACAGATAACTAAAGATTGGAAAATACCCGAGATTTCGCCCACTAATAGCACTTGTCATGTTGCTCGTGACGAACAATAATCCACCGCAAGTTGGACCAGATGACATTTAGTTGTTAGAAATCACAAATTGCAATTTTACAACATAAAAAGGATGACATTGAACAATTTATAGATTGGAAATTTGACAATAAGAAAACTGTAAAATTACGTTAAAGATTGGTCAAAAACATTTTGATATGCAGCAGACTTGTGTCTTTTTATTTTTTCTTTGTTTAATATTTGTTTGTTTTCATAATGATTAAGATTATAACAGGGTTGACTGCAATATCCCTTTTTTTGATTTTTTTTCCTTTTATGTATGTTTGTTTTGTTCAAGCATCGTTGTGAATATAATGAAATTTGATGCATCTGTCATACAAGTAGGAGGTTAAGCTATCTATATAACCAGGTTCAATTCACAGTTTTCCACATAAAATGCCTGAACCAAGTCAGGAATATGACAGTTGTTATCCGTTCGTTCGATGTGGTGTTTGATATTTTGATTTTGCCATTTGATTAGAGACTTTGAGTTTTGCATTATCATCGGAGTTCAGTATTTTTGTTATTTTATTTTCTACTTGGCTCTACATATTAAGTCCTTTTATATCAGTCCACGGGGTAACAGCGTTCGGCCGAATAACCAGTGTCTTGGAACTGTTATGCTTAAAATAGAATATCATGTTATTAGGTTTCGATTTAGAGCGCTAACGTGTACTTATATAGTTGTTGTTCGGCAAATAAAGCCGTAACTACATCAGGCAAAGTTTTCCTAACACGAGTTCATACTCTAAGTATCCTTTTATGTATATTGCCTCTTCAATTTATGCCTCTTTGGTTTTTAAGCTTTCAAAAGTGTTCTTATTTTGACTTTCTCATTCATTTGGCCATGAGCGTAGCATCTGCCAGTTATTCAAGAAATATGGTTATTGCGCACAGAAAATCACACCACTTTTTTTTAAATTTAAAAAAAAAAATATATCTTTTTTATTATTATATTATTCAATAAGACATTATCCTTGTGTCTCATTGATTTGGTATGCATTAAGGAAAAAACCATTAGTTCAAATTGACCAATATACCTAATGGCTGCTATCAACATTTAACCCTTATTCTAAATATATACCTTAACATAATGATCAATCTCTATATCTTATAAAGTAGAACGACCCGCGTAAAAAAAAAAATATGAATATTACAGACAGTACACTTAAACCGATAAATACATATGTACTATTACTAAATATCAATATGTAAAATCAGATTTTATCAAAATTTGTAGACGTTTGGGGTATGAAATCATATCTATATCATAAGATTGAACCATTCATGGAAGTATTATATAATACTTCATATAAAACTTCCATGATTGAACTGATGACAACAAAGATAATTTTCTATGAAGCAAACAAGATATTTCCATTGATTGGTTATTGCATGATTGATATCCACTGGTATAGTTCTACTGAAAAAAAGAAAAATCACATAAATAACTCCAAGGAAAATTTGAAACGGCAATTTCCCAATCAAATGGCAAAATCAAAAGCCCAAACACATTAAACGAATGGACAACAATTTGCATATGCCCGACTTAATAGAGGCATTTTCTTACATAGAAAATGGCGGATCAAACCTGGTTTGATAGCTAGTCAAACCTCTCACTTGAATATATCATCGTAATGCATGTATTTACATGTAAAAACTAGAGAGCTGTGAAATAAAAATAAGGAAAAGAAATGGTTTTATTCTCAATAAGAAGACTATCCACCAACTTAAAGTTCAAATGAAGAGGACGCAAGCAATAATAGGCAACTGCACGGCCTTCAACAATGGGAAAACCTATACAGTATTCCACTGCTTTAAAGTTTCCGATATAGAATTTTGCTTCATATCTTTCTTATATGATAAAAAAAACTGTTTATCTGATATTATTTGTTATATTATTCTTATAATAATTACCTCAAATGTTTTTCAAAAATTAACTCGTTTCTACCATATTCATTGTCTCAAAATTCATCAGTGTTCAATACAGCCCAAAGGGTAAATAAATCATGCTAAAATCTTGCAATTTATAAAAAGATAAATCGAGCATGTATGGCCCATTGGTGGCCTTTGCTTCAGTGTTGTTTCGTCTTACTCTTTGGTTGAGTTGTTGTCTTTTTGACACACACCCCATTTCCATTCTCTATTCTATTTTAATAAAAGCTTTGTATTTTTGTAGATGACCAAATAAAACAATAAAATAGCATAACAACGTTATCAAAATAAGTTGCTTCAGTCTAATAAATATAAACATAAAAACCGTGTTTCGTGGAGAAGGTCATACTGGTTTCTTGCATTATCAGCGGAAGTAAACTGAGCGGCACATATGACAATCATCTGAGCATAATAACGTGCGTTTAATCCAAATTAATTTCAACAATGAGATAAACTCATGCGCGTTGTATTGTAAATAAAGGCAACAGTAGTATACCGCTGTTCAAAACTCATAAATCCATGGACAAAAAACAAAATCGGGGAAACAAACCAAAACCGAGCGAAACGCATTAAATATAAGAGGAGAACAACGACACAACACCGACACGCAACACACACAGAAACGGACCAAGCATCAGACAAAACACCACGAGAATAACAAATATAACATGAAAACCAAATACATGAATTTGGGATAGACAAGTACCGTGCCACGTTTTATCTAAACGTAAACTATAAAAGACATATCAAAGACAAAATGAAATGTGAACAAAAAAACAACGGCCTGATTTAATATAAACAAATGCAATAGAAGGCAAATAACGACTGAATTACAGCTTCTTACTTCGGAAAGACACATACATAACTTTGGCGGGGTTAAATTAAAGTTAACAAGTCTGTAAGCTCGAAATCCTCTTCAAATCTAGGACAATTGCATTCGAACAAACTGTAAATCATTGTATCGCCTCGGTTACATTGGAATGAACTAAAATGATTTATTGTTTAACCTCAGAGAACCTTATTACTACAGAGAACAGTATAATTTTATGCGACTGTATATCCAGGTGTTGCGAGTCTGAAATATTGAGGTATTTCATTGGATGTCTTCACTTTTACATAAATGAATTTCAGGTGATCAGAACATATTTTGTTATTGTGCATTTCCTGTGCTTAGTCATCAATATAAATATTGATAATCATGTCTTTATATTTATTTACTATTTTTATCTCGAGGAGTGGATCGTATTCAAGGACGACCATATCTATTTTTAAACCAGAAGTGCACTTAGTTCAGTAAGCTGTGAGTGCAGATATCAATCAATCATAAATCATAAATAGAAACAAAAGTAAATTAAATAAAAAAGACACATAATTTTAATTTAACTCTTCTTTAAACGAATAATAAAAAGCCCAATAAGTAAGACATAACATAGTTATTGATATCGATATATTTTGCACAACAAGCAGTGAGTGTATTGTATATTTGATCACTGGAAATAAAATAGTTTATGACATCCGATGCTTATTGTTTCACCATGAAATTTCTTATCCCGTTAAACCCACCTTAAAAATGAGAATGGAAATGGGGAAAATACCAAGGATCAAAAAGCAGACAACAACCGAAGGCTACCAATGCGTTTTTAACGCAGCCAGAAAATCACGCATCTGGAGGTTGACCTCAGGGAGCCCCTAAATAAAAATGTGAACCTGTTCAGTAAAAGTGGACGTCAAACTCAACTTCAAAACATAAATGACCTAACAATTAAAAACACACAAGATCTAACAAAGGTCAGAGTCTCGCATGCGTAAAAATGCGGCAGGGTTCCAAATATTGAATTTGAATGTTTAAATTTGTTTTCGTTGTGAATAAGCATTAGATATTGCCACTGAACGTTCTGCTAGCAACAATCATAGGCTATTATATCAATGCAACAACCAATTAATCAATCATTACATAGGTAGCCCTATATATTTTTTTTAGTAGAACTCAACCAAAAATATTCACAAAAATATGGATTTGGAGGAAAGGCGGGGTAATTGTTTTTATCTTTTTATTAGGCATTCAAGGCTTGTAGTATTTACACAAAAAGAGGAGAAATCATTCATTTCAATGTAAAACAGTAATTTGTAACACACTATGTGTATAGGTATATCGATATGTATTTAAGGCTTTATCTTTGTCGCACAACTATCTCTATGTTTGATATTATATTTTTTTCTATGTACGAATGACCACATACCCTATGGAAACTATATAAACTTAAAGAACGTAAGTAAAATTCTTTCTATTCCATATCAATAAAACTCACTTTATAATAAAGTATACTTTATTGTCATACCATAAAACATGTGTGTGACAAAGAATAACAATAATTGTCCTTATCTCGCGATTTGTTTTTAAATCAAGATGAAAAAATAAAATAGGTAGTTGCATGCTTTCCAAAACAAACGAGGGAAAGAGTGTCATGCTATGCAATCATCAAAAGTCATACGACTTAATTTGCCAAAATTTTACGAAAGTGACAAGGACAACTTCTGTTTTTGCAGATCAGCGATCGATTTCACAAAAATATTAATATGATTGATTATCGTTAATCATTTCAGAACAAATATTTTACAAATAATTGTGGAAAAAGCTACAAACTTTTTTTTCTCACAAAAAGCTTACTGGTATTCTTAAATGTAAGTACTACGCATTTCAGTAGGACGAAAAAAGTTTCAATCGTAGGAAATTAACATTTTTGAATAGTGTGTTCAAAGGACTACTGGTATTCTTCTTATTATTTTTTTACTGTTTATTTTAAAGAAAAAACTTGCAAGAAGGATATGATTTTTTTTTTATTTCTGTGGGTTTTTTTCAAATGTTGCAATAAAAAAATACCCTTGAATTAAAAAAAATCATGATATATCTGATAATTTTAGCAATTGTAGTCGAATAAGGATACAAAACCCTAAAATGTCATAAATTGAATAAATATTTGCTTGAGAAAAAACCCTAAGAAAGTGTACCAATAGTATTTACTGTTTAAATTTTGAAATCAATATAAAACTCGCAACAAATTGGATATTCCATATAGTAATCTGAACAAATTGAATTTGATTAATTTCTTTTTTGTTTGTTAAAGTATTGTCAACCTTCAAAATAAGCGAATAATCACCACTGATGTTTTACTCGAAACAAACGTAAATACCAATCAAGAACTTGCTTGCTTCAGACATGAAGATTTAAAATTGCCGCGACATTCATTTACTTGGTCAAGCCCACAGCTATAAACCGAATTGAAGAATAAGACCATTTTACTACAATCATTTTTCTTTAAAACAAATATACGATGATGAAGTATGCTATGTCCAAATCAAAATTAAAACAAAAAAAAACAAGATTATTAATCTAGCAAGGAAATATTTAAGTACTTAAAAGTTAGTTCAGACATAAATGACAAAAGTTGCATGTTTTTATATTCACAAAAAAACCCGATAACAGCTGTATAATATCAACAAGATATAGCAATACATTGTGTGCCGATGACAGTTCTACTATCACAAGACAAACGTCGTACTTCCTAGTGAAAACTGCATCATTAACAAAACAAACGAGGTATTGAAAACTGCCTAAATCACAAGTCATTGAGTGACAGCACGTCGATAGAGTCAGCAAACTTTGGGCAATTGGAATCAGCTAACACCTTTTTCATGCATATGTGATTACAACAATTTTGAGCCTTTTGCAACAAAGCCAAGAACATAATGTTTTATGAATTAAATCCCTTAAAGATTTATATAAAACGTATTTAGTGGAAAGAGTACTAGTTTGTATTTAAGCCTCTAACGCCTGAATTGCGCAGTTAAAGTAACTTTATGAACTGTAAGAGTATGAGTGCACCACTAGACAAAGAGCCATGAAATACTAACGTTATAGCCATCTAATCCTCAAAGCACCAATACTATTAGATGTTCGTCTTGCTTGTTGTTAAAAAAAATATCAAATTGCCACTTAACTTAGCCATATAAAACAAAATATGTTAAACCCCTATTAAAACGCTCATACAGTGTAGTTTAAAAAGTAAAATCACAAAAATAATCTCCGAGGAAAATCCAAAAAGAAAAGTCCCTAATCAAATGGCAAAATCAAAAGCTCAAACACATCAAACGAAGGGATAACAAATGTCATAGTCCTGACATGAAAAAGACATTTTCTTATGTAGAAAATGGCGGACTGAACCTAGTTCTATAGCTAGCTAAATCTCTAACTTGTAAAACATATCTTTTAAGAGTTTTATATCTAGCTTAACCTCTCACTTGTAAAACATATGTTTTAAGAGTTATATAGGTAGCTTAACCTCTCATATGTAAAACATATCTTTTAAGAGTTTTATAGCTAGCTAAAACTCTCACTTGTAAAAATATCTTTTAAAAGATTTGTAGCTAGCTAAACCTCTCATTTGTGAAACAGATCTTTTAAGAGTTATATAAGTAGCTAAACCTCTCACTTGTTAAACCTATCTTTACGAGTTTTAAAATGGTGGATTGAACCTGGTTTTATAGCTAGCTAAACCTCTCACTTGTAAAACCTATCTTTAAAGAGTTTTAAAATGGTGGATTGAACCTGGTTCTATAGATAGCTAAACTTCTCACTTGTAAAACATATCTTTTAAGATCATTGTAATCCATTCTATCAATTAAACTTTGATTAGCTTCATAAACGGGTCTGATATTTTTTTATATCATGTTATGTGACTATTGGCTGGTTGTAAATTACAACCAACTAAATAGATGTATTAAAACACTTATAATTAAGATGTTATATGTTTTGTATGCCAAATAGCAAGGTTTTTGTAAAACCATTTTTTTTTTTATGTTGAGCCATTTTGGGGGAGATTTAAAGTTTCTTTCAAATTTTGTTGATGTAGTTGCTGTTGGTGATGACGATTATTGCTATTTCGTGTTTATTTTTTTCTGTAAAGTTCATTGACCTACTATGTATATACCCTTTAAATGTTAACCGTACCGTACTTAGTTTGTTTACGTGGTTTTTTTTTTACAAAAGCAAATAATGCTTTGTAATGTAATTGGAGTCAAATGGCAAAATAAAAGTTGTTTTTTTACAGAGAGGAGTGTCAGTGTGCATATTTGTTGTACAAGCAAAAGAATGATAACAATGAAACTACATACTTTGATAAAAATGAATGAAAGAATTAAAATTAATCATCTACCAAGCGATTTTTCGATACTTACCAGAAGATGAATCACGAAAGGCTTAAGGCTCCATGCTAACCATATTTTCTTCAGCACTAGGTAGAAAATTCCTTAGACAGACAGCAGCTGATTCTTCATCTGTAGTTCTTACAGTTATTGTCTGGTTATAGGATTAATAACATAACATGCAAGGACATGACGTGTCCACTTAGTAAATACAAGTCCTCAATACCTTTATGATTGCAATGTAATTCTAATATCGAAAAAATAAAGGCTCTTGAAAGCCTGTGTCTCTCACCTAGGTCAATGTGAATATATTTATAGATTAACTTAAAACAAATAAATACTGAGGCTTTTCTACCTCAGGCATAGATTACCTTAGCTGTATTTGGCAAAACTTTTAGGAATTTTGGTACTCAATGCTCTTCAACTTCGTAATTTATTTGGCATTTTAAACTTTTTTGGATTTGAGCGTCACTGATAAGTCATTTTAAGACGAAACGCGAGTCTGGCGTAAATACTAAATTCAGTCATGGTATCTATGATGAGTTTTTTTTATATTCAACATTCAACAATGGACTCCCTCAATCATTTGTTGACCTTGTAATGCTGATCTGTTGAGATTCTCTCTATCTTATTAAAAGTTTTGCTCAAAGCAGAAAAAAGGGTAAAAAAATCCTCATTTTTGGGAAATCACTCATATGAAGATTGACTAATAACTATGTGAGCAATATTGATATCTCAATGATGATTGTGGCCAAGTCTCGAGTAAAATTTGGTCCAGTAGATTCAGAGGAGAAGATTTTTGTAAAAGCTTTCGTAAACGACGGACAACGACGACGGACGGCGGATACCAATTGATAAGAAAAGCTCATTCGTCCCTTTGGGCCAGGTGAGTTAAAAGGTGAGGGTTATTTTCATAAACATTTTGTTTTCTTTTGTAGATTTAAGGTACTTATTTAGTCAGATTTGATCTTTGATGTTTCGGGTTGCTAACAAAAAGTATAATCATAAAAAGACTGAACTCCGAGGAAAATTCAATCGGAAAGTCCCTTATCACATGGCAAAATCAAATGACAAAACACATCAAAAATGAATGGACAACAACTGTCATATTCCTGACTTGGTACAGAATTTTCAAATTTAGAAAATGGTGGCTTGAAATCTTTCCAGTTTATTAATAGAAACTGTCGAAATTTTCAAACCATGATTTAATGATATAAAGATATGAAATGTAAGAAACAAAAATACAAAAATGGAGGTCCATAAAAAGAAATAAAACCAAACGCTTGACATTGGAACGACTAGAAACCAACTGTCATATTCCGGACTTGGAACATTTCGGAAAATGTATTTAACAGCTAGTCTACTGTATACCTGGATAATCAACCAAGCAGCTTAATGCAGTCATGAAGGCTAGATTGACCTATGATTGATTTAAAGTATACCTAGTGTAAATTTAACAATAAGAAGATGTGGCATGATTGCTAATCCGACAACTCCCTAGCAGAAACTAATTTGCAAATGACATAAAAAGGAAGAAACCCTGTCACCATCACAGGCATTTGTCTCAGATAAAGATAAAAAATAAAATAAAAAGGCAAGACAGGAGTTTTGAAAAAAAAGGCAGAATGAGCAACTTGCGAAAATAAAAAGGAGACAGGACCGAACGAATAGAGTGAAAAATAAATAGACAGGACAAAGAAATCAAGAAAGAGAAAAATCCTAGACCCCCCCCCCCTTAAATGTCAAATGGTGCCTCCCTTAACGAAAAATAAATATGGTTTATAGCAATAAATGACAGCAACTAAAATAACAGGCTGCTGGTTTAGGATATGCGCCTCTGATGTTAAAGAGAGAAATAGTTTGGCATCACTTAATTTATGTTAACCTTTTTCTTCTGTTTAAGTTCAAAAATACCAGATGTTTTTGGTTTATTATTTTTATTATCCTGATTCTCAAATTAAAAAAAACATACATTTTGGTCAGAGAGAAGCAAATAATATCTGATTGAGTGTTTATTTATGAAAAAAATTCAAGCTTGCGTTGTACGAAAACAATTGCATCGCAGAAAAAACCAGAAAATCCCCTTGAAGTTGACATTCATATGTTTCTTTTAATTAAACGTTTTAATATACATAGTAATTTTACTTACTTTTTCAAAGTTGTTTTAAGACTTTTTGGATAATCTATCAAAGTCATTATTGATGAAAATAAGTACCTTTATTTATGGTGTGCATTTGACATTTAAAACCTTTTAGCACTGATAAAAATGTTTGTTATTTCGAAACTAGATAAAAGAATCCTGAACAAATAAGATCAAATAAGGTATATTGTAGGGGTTTTTTCTTCCTCGTTGGTGTACACCTATATACATTGTACATATTTTGTTTTTGTTCAAGAACAAGGTCGAAAACTCTAATTCATAGTAAATAAATATCGTGGCCATAACCAAGGACCTGAGCCAAGGACAGTACATATTGCTATATTTAGATGAAATTTAACCCTGTGACATTGCAAACAACGGTCAACTATTTATATAATCATTGATTTTGCAAATAGGTCATGATAGGTAACTGACCGAGTTCCGTGTTGCAACTAAGATATTTATTATACAAACAAAAGGCTGTATATGTTATGACTGTTTTAGTGTATGTCAACATGACCAAGGACACGAACACTATTGTATTTCATTTTATTTCATTTCAAATCTTGCATTGATAATACAAAAGGGGTTGAACAATTGGGAATGTCTCGTAGAGCGAACGGAAATTTTATGTTAATTGATTTTAACCTGTAATTTAACAAAAACAGAGGTTGCTTTGACGCAGACTTTGAAGAAGGCCATCCAATTGAAGTCAATATTTTATTTATGTCTCATCTCTCAATAATACATAATACATTACTACATTTAGTGTAAAATATATAGATATAAAATTAAAAGAGAGCCATTTTGTACATGTATATAGACTATAAAATTAAAAACATAAAGAATGCATCTGTTATAAAATATTTTTATAAGAACATTATTATAGTTTAAAACATTTCTACGTCTAGGCACCAAAATGAACAACGAATTTAATAAAGTAATTTTGTATGTAACCGTTAGTTTTGTAACTGAGCCGGTATACCAAATGAAATAGTCAATTGCAGTATAAAAATAAAAACTTAAAAAAATTTACTCACAACCAACTTGTAAATAATCATGCCGAAACATTAAAATTTAAAGTCCTTGTGCAAGTATGATGGTGAGCCAATTTTACTCTGTAAAATTAGTATAATTGAGAATGGAAATACAGATTGTGTTAAATAGATGCAACAAAACGAGTAAAGAGAAAAAAAACCAGCGCAATGCCACCAATGGTTTTGACACAGTGAGAAAATTCCGCACCCGGAGGTGTTTGACGAAATCCTAAATGTCACTCCCCAAGTTATTAAACGGTCGTTCCCGCTAAGCATACATCATTTTTATTGAGTTGGTTTGTGTGTGTGTTTGTGTTTGAGGATGTACTTGGGTGAGGTTTTGGAATAAGTGTGAAATGTTCCGAATCCTTGGTGTTTTTCCATACCATGCAAGGTAAAATATTTTGCCCCGTAACACCTATTTATCTTTTAACATAAGACTTAATATTTCATAAAAGGTCATTTGACAAACTTTAAGCACATTCCCAATTTGTTTCTTTTGATTTGAGACCCAAATAATACCAATGCAAATATATGTTAAAAGTCCGAGTCAGCCTTTTCCCGCCATATTTTATAAGGCAAATATATCGAAAAGGAGCTCCATGACCTATCATTACTTTTGGATTATTTTTATCCTTATCTAATATTCTTTCAGATTAAAGTATCAATTTTGATTTCTTAATTTATTATTTGTTTAACTTAGATCACCTTAGTACATCCTTAAGAGAATGAATTGATAAACGGCAACAAACTACTTGTTCCAAATTCAATGTTTTAAACTGAATTTGTTCCATCTTTAGCAAAGTATCAGTTTCATTTTAGATTGTACCATCAGCAGCAAAGTACCTGTTTTAGTTTAGAAAGATGTTTTTGAGCTTTATACGGTATTACGAAACAAACAAGACCGGACACCTTTACCTGCACTGTACCTTAATGAACATTGAATTTCCTTTAATTGTATGCTGACTTTTAAACGCCCACAACTTGGTCATGGTCATTTAAAAAGTTCAGTGACCAGTGGACTTTTAGAACTATTTATAACATATGTATATATTGAGTTAACCTGGTCATTCTGGCTAACTGACCTGTCAAAAACACGCTAGGAATGTTGGACGCTTCATTCACGAAAAAAGTAAGTTCATAGTGTAAAATTAATGCGTAATATTTCGTAATTATGATTATAAAAACAACATCTCTATCTTGTTATCATTATTATGTGATGGTTTAATCAGATAATAAGATAATCAAGACTAATATCGATTTTAAATATCTTCCTCAATCAACTTGTTCATTGAATTTATTTGGACTATTTGTTTGCTTGTGTTTCTCACTATCCCATGAAGTATAATATAGAGTTTATTATTATAATTGATTTTTTTCTAACTAGACGATAAGTTATATCTGACACATGTATATATATGGAGCATCTACTCTTCCTTAAATATTTGCTACATTTGTAATTAGCGGTATCCTCATCTACATTTTAATTGGATAATGTTGATGTATGTCAGATAAAAAATGAAATTGTCAAAATATAGTGGCGATATTTGTGTATACAATGCTATATATATACTATGCTATATATATACTATGCTAAGTATAAGATACTATATCGGCATTTGGCATTATCACTTGTATTCATTTTCTATTCATTTTTTTCACAAAACTATAAAGTGTCAATTTCATAAGAAAAAAGATGTACAGGTCACTTTCGACATCAATCTATGAAACAGCTCCTTCCATATTTATATAGATCTTAAACAACCTAGGGTTCCAAGCATGCCCCATAAAGAAAAATTCTGGAAAACGGCTAGATCCAGAGGAGAAAACACTCACTTATTTGATGTTTTCAATTCATTACATCAATATAAAGTAAAAGAGTTAAGAAAGCATTAACAAATAAATTGGAAAGGTACAAACAAGAATGAAGAATTAACACTACTTAAGTTTGCAATTAGAACCTTTGCTAGCTTACTATTCAGTAAGGGCTTACTCGTACGATATAAAAGTACAAACGAGGATGGAGAGTTGTCTCGTTGTACACTCACATCACATCTTCTTCTACCTATGAAGAATTAACACTACTCAAGTCTGCAATTAATAGGACCTTTTGTAGCTTTCAAACTATTCAGATCTATTCAGTAAGTGTTTTGCTCGAACGATACGAAGGCCGTGTGGTGACATCTTCGTATTTTAGTCTGTCTAATTGACAATCATACCACATCCGTCCCTATTCAGTCTACATTGATACCTTAGCTGTGATCATCCTTTAAACTGATGCACCATTAATTTGTCATGCAATAAAGCTCATCTTACAATATCCGATATCTCAATGTTAAACTAAGCAACAGCCTTCTAATGCAAACTTCAATATATTTATTAGTAGGTCACGTTGTATTTTTAGATTAAGCCTGTTGTATTTTATTCCAAACAGCTCAATTTTACAGTTCTGTTGTATTGAATATTTGATTTGAAACCCTTGATCAGTAAAGAATAAGTCAGGCATCGATTTCTGCTAATTTTAGGTCGTTCACCCTGCTGGGTCATGTCCCGGTAAATGACATTTTCCACGCCGATGGTTAAGTCTGATTTTAAAGATAAATTTGAATATACCTGTCAATTAATGGGAGGTATTTTATTATCCAATTTCGTAACTTAAGTATAAAAAGCGTTTATTATTTGTAAACAAACAGTCTACAAGTTCTAGATGTATGAAATTGTTTCTCTTTTTTTAGACAAATATATGATTTGTTAAATATTGGAAATAAATACGCTTATATTGTGATCAGCTGTGTAACTGGAAGATCTTAGGGAAACGCTCTTTAATTTTGTATGACAGAAACAGACTTCACAGCGACATGTAGTGATTAACTATATAATATTTTATTTTCCAAAATTTATTCACAAGAAAAGGAATATTATTAATTTTCTCTTGTCAGGTACAGTGTTAATAATTATAAAAATTGTTTTAATTTAAATTATTTTTTTTTAAATTTAGAAATTGATGTAGGATGCTAAATTGCTACTGAAAAAGTCGAGAGTTATTTCTTAACTGATCATGTTTGTATTCTTATAAAAGAGGGACGAAAGACACCAAAGGGACAGTCAAACTTATAAGTCTAAAACAAATCGGTACAATGCCTTTTTTTCAAATTACTTGATAACTTACCGAAATAATTATCAATATGCTTTTCTTAACTGATCTAAATAATGTTTTGTATATATTAGCAATTCAAAGTTTTTTCAAAGTTGAGGTTAGTATCAAGAAAGAAGAAAAAAATCATTCATAATTCATCATTTGGTTTTTTTTTATAATGGCAGGACAAACGTGTTTCATCATATAACCAAAATATATCTCTTATTATTTTTTTATAAGAATGCAAAAAAACGCAAATAAAACACTTCTGTAATAAAAAGACAATAACAGGCGATTGTTTTGTACCCGGAAAATCACCCTGACTTATATATGCACTATTCACTAAGGTGTAAAATGTATTTCCCAATGTCATGTATTCTTTTATTAGAATTTAAATTCAAGACTTGAATTTTAAACCAAAGAAATATTTAAATGCAACTTGTATTTCAAATGAATTGTTGACATTTATTGGACGTATTATATAATCATTATAAGTTCTGCTTAAATGCTTTCAGTCTATCATGAGCTTCAAACAACAAAAAAACCTTACAAGGCATTTTGTTTGTTTGTTTTTTCAACAGGTTTTGATTTTTTTAAAGGAAGAATGTAAAATTCTTATTATAATTTAGTATTTTTTCTGCAATTAATGACATGAATATATACTGAGATGGTGATTGTTTTTTATAATACTAAAACAGAAAGACAGTGTTATCAAAATTAAATGTTCAAATTAATATCAACACCTTTTGTCGACTTTTAAAACCTAGTATAAAGTGTCGGATACATTGATTTTCCAGAATATTTTACCAGACCAGATAACCTTATTGTTTTATATGTCTAGACTCAAAGAGAAAATTAATTAATTAATCTTAACAAAACAAGGAAAATGATAGAACTTTTGTAAAAATATTCCACCTGCTTTCTATTTGTGATATTCAGTGACATTCAATGTAATTCAGTTATGTTATACCTACCAACAGCAAACATTGAACTCATAAAAACATATATTTTAGCATTTTAGAACACTGTATGTAGACACCTCCAATTCTAGTGTAATGCTTATTAATTTTTGTTTCATTCATATTTTGAATATTTTATTTTTATAGTTTTCTTGTGATGAAAATTGTGCCGCTTGCATTTCTTTGCTTTAAAAATAACCATGTTATCAGTTTTCGGTTTTATTGATAACTATCATTTTTTTATTGTTTCAAATAACTTTTTACTCATTGTTGAAGGCCGTACGGTGACCCTTAGTTGTTAATTTCTGCGTCATTTGTTTGTCTCATTGGCAATCATACCACATCTTCTCATTATTATTTTTGTATATATCAAACACGTAACCGTACGATCGCCGCGATAAAGCCCTATTGTGCTGATGCGACATAAATCATACTAAGTGTACTATTCAATCATTGTAACAAGATGAATTGTTTTAATTGTCTTTTTAAATTGAAATAAACTATAATGAAATACGCTTGATACATGACACGTGTATTTATCAGTCAACAATGTCTATAAATACGTCTCCTCTTTCTAAATAAAACGCAGTAAAATAATATCACAGAAAAGTTTTCTTTATTTGGTTATCAGAATCCATTGCAGGACCTGTAGAATTGTTTTAACGAAAGTTCAGGGATCGAATGGAATGTAATCTGGAATCATTGGAAAGACACCTCGAAATTCATCTAAGCTTGACAATTTTTTCTTTTATGAACATGATTGTCCGTTTTACGATTCTCTTGGATTAAGAACATATCGCAAGACATGTTTTTAAACCTATCATACGACAGACTTACATATATCTTATACAGACTACAAGGTACTGACTTTAGTTTGTCATACAATAGCTGGCTGTTATTCAAGCTCTCATACAAAAGACTTACTTGATATAGCCTTATTCTTATGTTGAATGTAAATGCATAAAACTGGCACCGTTAATGTGATTTCCCCTCTTTTTTATGTATTGAGGTTATAAATTCAATTTATTCTTATGAAGGTTGTCATAAAAATTATTAATATAGTGATAATTAAAAACCAATTGTTCAGAGAACAATTGAAGGTCTTTCCATCAAAACAATGTATTTTGATATGAAAAGTTGTGAAACTAAGTTTAAAATGTCTATTTAATCGTCAAATGATAGCTCCTAGAAAGCTGATTCCAAAAATATATTGTTTCCATACATTTTTTTTAAATAAGGGAGATAATTTGTTACTTCCGGTTTGAAAAATGTTACTTCCGATTATATTTGAATATTTACTTGACACTGATTCCAAAAATATCTGGTTCTATATACTTTTATATTAATAAAGTACAAAAAAAAGCTACTTCCGGTTTACAAAGGGTCACTTCCGGTTATTTTTTTCAAGGTTAAATGGTTTGATACCTTTTTCTAAAAGTTGTATATCTTTATTATGTATACATATAGAATAAAAGCAAAGGTCAAAATCTAGAACGTCAAATTAAGCTATGACCTTGAGATCAATTTCAAGGTCATCAACCAAGGACCTCAAATCAAAAGACCATAGGTCTTAATTATATTTAGTTAATGAGTTATATCACCAAACGCGTATTTTTAAATACAAGAGGGGAGAAAACTCCCTTTTACATTCAACGTACGCTTGCAATCAAAATTTACATC
This sequence comes from Mytilus trossulus, assembly GCF_036588685.1. NCBI lineage: Eukaryota > Metazoa > Mollusca > Bivalvia > Mytilida > Mytilidae > Mytilus > Mytilus trossulus. Next base: position 7,226,219 of record NC_086378.1, read on the forward strand.
TTCCGACATGTCGTAACTAACAATTTAGTAAAAATTATTTGTTGATATCTTATACAGTCTTTGGATATAAGTTAAAAAAAGCCAAATTCAAATATTAGAATATGACCTTGACCTCTGACCTTGACCTAATTTTCATTTTTTGGGACCAAGGACCTCAAATCAAAAGATCCTAGGTCTGTATCACTTATGGTTTATAAGATAGAAATTCATATCACTTATGTCAGATGCATAACGGGAAATAACTCTCATATGGAGCGGTCATATCGCTTCGGTCAAAATAGGACAAATCATGCGAAGGATATAACGAGCAATTTTGTAAAATAAATTTGTCATAATCTTTTACGGTTGCGAAGGAGATGCGCTAACAAGGAAAACAGTGTTTGGGGAGATAACTCCTACAAAGAAAAGTATTCGTTTACGCAGGGTCAATTTCAAAAGCGCATAAACTGTTCGATATCATATACCAAATATCTAAGCGACATATTGCGAAACAAATGTTTATCGCAACAACAAAATTAGGCGGAAGAAAAAAAATTAAAAAAAAAAAATAATCAGAAGAAAAACAATAGGTCTTTCCACAGAAAAGTGGAAAGACCTAATAATGATAATAAAAATACAAAGGTTGGGTATTAAAAAATTAAAATCAAGACATAAATGTTTACCCACTAAAAACTGTATAGTAAGATAATTTCAATATAAGTAAAGATAATGTCTTATTTGAAGTCTTTTTTCGCAGTTTATACGTTTACAAAAGAAATGTTTAACACCTACCAAGGTTAAAAAATGTATGGCGTGGTATAGGTGCATAATTGTAAATGCAACTTAATCCATTTTTGCATGCTCTATTTCAGCTCTTTTTAGGGTATCTTTTGTTCAATAAATGTTCATAACATGTTTATCTTAACAATTTTAATAAATTCAGTCGTACAAGTACATGTACACCCTACACGTATTTTATTTTGAGAACATACTTACCTTTACAAGTGGAAAAGTTTTAACCCTGCTGGGAGCATCTATTTATATCAAAGTCAATGCATTCTGTGATTCAGATTTTTTATTTTTGAGATTCATTTTTTTTATCATGATAGCTGATAATAAATTAAACACACTCTCTATTCAGTTACTTTGTTTAATTCACCATGTGTTGGGCATAGTATTTTTTTTTTTTTTTTACATATTAATGCAGGCCTCCTCCGTTTGAATTATTTTACAGTTGTAATTTCGGGTTCTTTTATAGCGCACTTTGCTGTATGGGTTATGCTTATTGTTGAAGGCCGTATATGGACCCAAAGTTTTTAACCATGTCTTCTTATTTTATATTTATTATTGGTGACTAAAATATGTCCAAAATCTATTTCAGGGTATTTCTAAATTCTTATATACCAATGCTCCGTGTCCTGTGTGTGGATTTTTAAATGTCTGAAGTCACGAATGATCCTAATATTAATAGTAAAAGACATCAAAATACATGTCTAAAAATGGTCTCGTGATGGTATGAAATGTGTTTCTTCTGAAATTGTATCGATAACATATCTAGTTGCTTCCCTAAGCTTTGAATGTATCATTTGACTCACACGTTGTATTGAAAATTAAAATTTTGATAGAGGCAGCGGTACTTTCTGAAATGTTCATTATATACAAAAAGAAGTCAGTGAGGCACGCATAAAGTAATTAGAAAATTAATGGCTAAATAAAATACGAAATTGGAGATAATTGAGGATCAAAAATTCCACCAACAGTGGCATCAACCCAGTGGTTGTAAAAAAACACCTCATCGTTTATAATATTATGTCGTTAATACATGCTTTTAATAAAGGTTCAAATTTTTAACAAGTAGCATATCAAAAGTCATTTGATTCATTGGTCATACAACTTGAGGAGCACATAGAAGACTTTATCATTCTGCATATATCCATATGTACGACATGCAAAAAATTATCACAAATTTTCAAAATTCCGTCATCTTCGAAATCTTTTTAACCATGACTTTACACAATGACTATGTGGCCTTTTTGTACTAAAATGGTAAAGGGATATGCAAAGATCCTTCAATCGTATCAAACTACAACAAAATACTTCAATTGTTATATCATATTCCTTATACTAAACCACAAAAACTTCATTTTATCAACAAATTGATGGTAGATAACTTTCATGTATTTATTTTCTCTACTTTTTATTATGATTTTATTATCGTTTGAATTATCACACGAATTATAATTATTCTTTGTATAATAACCATTGTGTTATAATTAAATAAAATTAGATTGTGGTTTGTTTTCTTTACTGTAGAAGACGAAAGAATCAGAATGTTTTTTAATGGATAGTTAATACAGTTGGATTTTCATAAGACATATTTGATTAACAGTCTGATCGGATCCTATCAAATCATATTCCTTAAATTTATCACGAGACATTTCTAAGAATAAAGTTAAAAAATAATGAAGGCCGAGGAATATTTAAAAAAGGCAAGTCCCTAATCAAATGGCAAAATCAAAAGCTTTTAAAAACACACCAATCGAATGGATAACAAATGTCATATTCCTGACTTGGTATAGGCATTTTCTTATATAGAAAATGTTGGATTGAACCTGGTTTATATAGCTAGCTAAACCTTTCACTTGTATATGTCTCAGTATACTTTCGAAAACAAGGATCTCGTGACAACTAGTAAGAAATAAAAAAAAAAAATCTTTGTTACCAGGTAAAATTGTGCTATCGTTTTTATGTTCTTTTTTTCTTAATCAAGTAACACACATTTTATTTGTTGATATCGTTATGCACACATTTTTTATTTGTTGACATTATTGTATTGTAGTATGAAATCTGTACAGAAGATTATCACACCCTTGCAATCTCACTTCCGGTCATCACTTAGAAGGACATCTACAATTGCTTCCACCACTGCGGCTTTCCCCCAAACAGATGGCGGCAATGTTAAAACTTTCAGTGAACTTCCAGGACCAACTGGACTACATGATATACCATATTTGGGCATGGCTTTGAATTTCAAACCATTCAGTAAGTTTAAAAATGTACTATATAGAAAGATATATTTTTAATTGGTTCATTTTTTCAGATAAAAATAGAAATGATAATAAAATTTACTTCAACCATACTCAAAGTTTACAAGTGTGTGACATAATAAATAAAATTAAACGGCTTTCAAAATATTCCCCAATATGTAATTTCTTAATTTGTTTTTTTAATTAACTTGTACTCAAGGTTGATACAAAAACTAACCACAAACACTGAATAACACGCTCATAACTTGGGATATATTTAAGATGTGGTATGAGTGCCTATAGGACAACTGTCTATACAAGTCATAGTTTGTAAAAGTCAACCATTATTGGTCAAAGTATTTGCACGTACAGACGTGGCGGGGTTCACCATATTTCGTGGGGCGCCTAACCTCCCCCTTTAACCTGGGTGTAACATCAATAAACTGTAATCAAATATTAATTTTGTATTGGTTTTGGTAAATGAATTGACAGATACACATATGATAAAAAAAAGTTCCTTTTGATATGTATGTTACCTTGTTTGTTACTTTATTACAGCAAAATATGAAATATTGGATGATTTTATCGAGGTTATGATATCTTTTCGGGAGAAATATGGCGACATTTTCAAAGTACGAGCTGGTAACAGGCATGTTCTAAACGTATGCCATCCAGATATTGCAGACCAGGTTTTCCGACTGCCATATAAGGAGAACCATCGACACTTCCCTGGTATGATAGAAGCTTTCTATAAATATAATGACATACCACGGTCCTTAGGTATGAGGTAAGATGTAAGTTTTGTTAAGTACGAAGTATAAAAGTATGAAAAAATCCTGGTCCCTTTGATAACCGTATTTGCAGCCTTTTCAAAATTCACAAACTAATAAACATATATAAAATATCATATATATTTTATATTAGAATAATCTAGTAAAGATTCTGAAAAATAAACAGAAACATTTTTCTTTGTTAAGGTAAAGAATCTATTATAGTACAATATTATATAGATCTAAAATAAGCTTGATGACGTTATAATTTTGTCCCGTGTTTGCATATTTTCATTTAAAATTTGTGAATGTGTCATACATACTTTTTCTATAATCAGACTTATATGTTTGATCTTTGATGTTGCAAGTATCAAATTTGTAATATTTTGTTCCAGGAGTGGTAAAGATTGGGCTAAGCTTAGAATGCCTTCAAACGAACATCTATTAAAGCCGAAAGCAATGGCGAATTTCACTCCACTACTTGAAAGAGTTGCTAATGATTTCATAGACAATCTGAAAACAGAACTCCAAATTAATGATGCAGTTCGGGAAATTTCGAAATACGCATATGAATGTGAGTTTTGTTTTACATTAAATCGTGCGTAATAAAGAATTATTATTCAAGTTAACAAAGATTTTTTTGTGAGCACATTTAACAGACTTTCTGTCGAAAGTTCTGAATGGCAGGTTCTTCATTTCTTTATTTTTAGGCCATTTATTCCTGTAATTTTTATTTATTTAGCTCATTATTCACTTTTTCTTAATATTCTAGCACCAAATATGAAACCAAATTTTGAACCATCCAAATGAAAAAAAGGCTTTATTTTAACGATTACCATTAAACGAAAACACAAGCATTAAAGACGACAACCAACACTAAATGATCCTGGTTAATGACAGCGCCAAAAATAATATAGCAGGTTAAACATGCTTTTGAGCACTTAACCCTCCCTCTATCTAGTACAGTGAAGAAACAACACATCATAAAGAAAAGAGTGTAAAAATCAGTTGAAAAGCACTCCATCAGATCTGTATAACTAATGTGTAAATGACCGCTCTAAGATCGCAGTATAGACATGGATATGCATCTTCCGTGCTTTAAGAGATTAAAGGTTTAAACGCCCGTTTTATGGTACGTTTATCCCATTTTGGATATCGTATCAAAGTTGATGTTTGTTTTTAGTTTAGAACACTTATGCTCTGTAATTTCATTCAAGCTACAATGTACCAACCTAGACTTTCTTTCCGTCGTCTCAAGGTTTTTTTCTCTTATTGGGTCTTCTTTTCAAACCTTGTAAACTTATGGTAATAGGTAGGTACATTTATGCATTATATTACCAGTATGAATTTTTCGTAAGACTATTAAAAGAAAAACAATAATTAACGTGGAATTTTTGTATTTTGTAGGCGTTGGTATAGCATCATTCAACAAAAGATATGGTTGTTTAAATGACAGTTCCCAGGATGAAATGTTAGGTTTATTGAACACTATTTTGAAGACATTACAAACAGCATATCTAATGCCATTTGATATAAACCGATATTATAAAACCAAAACGTACAGAGAATTTGAGCAAACCTTTTTACAGTTACAAGAGTAAGTTTATATCACATTGACTTATAATACAAGTGTCTTTTGTATGATGCATAAAGGCCCCGCTGCAATTGCTTGCACCTATGTCAGAAATGTGATGTTCAGTGGTTGACGTTGTCTGTTTGTGTGGTTCGTAAGTGTTTCTCGTTTTTCGATTTTTATATATAATAGACTATTGTTTTTCCAGTTTTAATGGTTTTACACTATTAATTTTTGGAGTTTTTATAGTTTGCTTTTTGGATTGAGCTTAAGCACCGTGTTGAAGACCGTACCTTGACCTATAATGGTTTATAAATTGTGACTTGGAGGGAGAGTTGTCTCATTGGCACGCATACCACATATTCCTATATCTATAACCTGAATCTATTCAAGCCTTCATGAGCATCTGAGATCCTCCAAGTTGTTTTTTTTTTGTATTTTTCGTGACCTAAGTCTTAATTTTTCATTTGTGTGTTTTGTGTTCTTTAGTTCGTCTGTTTGTCGTTTTGCTTATTTTGCCATGGCATTGACTATTTTTGATTTTTAAGTTAAAATGTCCCTTTGTTATATTTTCGCCTCTGTTTCACATGATTTTTATGTTGGAATTTGATTTTTATTACCATATTGTGTAATAATAATAAGTTACGATTAGAAAATAAACAATATCAAAAAAAGAATTACAACTCAGTTGGTGTTTATAACTTATTTTAGATACGGTATAACAGTTCCTTACCTTTTTAGTTAAAATATTAAATCAATCTCGAATCACAAATATAAAAGATCTCTTATTTAAATTTTTCTTTTGGAAATATGCATGAACCAAACATATTTTTTATGTTCCACCTTTTAACTATAACTAAACATTTTTCTGGATATGAAATGAAGATTCAATAAAAGCAATAGTAGAATACCGCTGTTAAAATGTCACCAATCGATTGAGAAAAAACGAATCCGGGCCACAAACCAAAACCGAGGGAAATGCTTCAACTATAAGAGGAAAATAAGTCGGTATAAAGTTTCACAAAATAATAAACGATCCAGCAAGAATACATTCGATGTTGAGTCTGACGTTAATGTTAGAGCATGAGTCTGACGTTAATGTTAGAGCATGAGTCTGACGTTTATGTTAGAGCATGAGTCTGACGTTAATGTTAGAGCATGAGTCTGACGTTAATGTTAGAGCATGAGTCTGACGTTAATGTTAGAGCATGAGTCTGACGTTAATGTTAGAGCATGAGTCTGACGTTAATGTTAGAGCATGAGTCTGACGTTAATGTTAGAGCATCTTTCCAAAATCACAATGATTGTTTTGAAGAAGTATTTGTAACATTTTAATCAATTAATGTAAAGGCAAGTATTTTATAAAAACAAAAAAGATGGTATATGATTGACAATGAGATAACTCTCCAACAAAGACTAAATAACGAAGAGGTCATAGTACGGTCTTCAGCAATATGCAAAAATCCTACCTCATAGCAAGCTATGTAATGACACATGCAAAATATGACCATTGATGTTTTTTTATTCTTTTGAAGATTCTTAAAGAAAAATATGGAAGAACAAATCTTACGTCTTAATACAATGAGAGATGAAGGCACATTAATGGATTACTTACAAGATGAATATAATTTGATTTATGCAATGTTATCAGATGGAAAACTGTCTGCTGAAGAAATTGTTACACTGATAAGTGACCTTCACACTGGAGCGGTTGAAGGAGTAAGTATTGTAAAATCGTCATTATACTTTACAATGATAAGTGACCTTCACACTGGAGCGGTTGAAGGAGTAAGTATTGTAAAATCTTCATTCTACTTTACAATGATAAGTGGCCTTCACACTGAAGCGGTTGAAGGAGTTTGTACTGTAAAATCTTCATTCTAACATGCACCTAACATTGACAAAAATACAAAATCACATATCAAAATAACAATATTCACATGTTTTTAGGCAGTTAAGCTGCCTTATGCGAGCACCCTGGATTTGTGTCCTACCCAATAAATGCTGAAATACGTGCCATTGTTATCATCTAGCTGGTTACTATGTTATTTATAACTTATTGGACTGTTCTTTCATACTTTACATTCTGGATTAAAAAAAATATGACCAGAAAAACCTTAAATGATCGTCGATTTTCCCAAAAGTTTTGAAGTTGCACATAGGAAGTAGAGCACATTAGGAATCCTTGTGTAGTTTATTATCTCCTGAGCTCTTGGCTAAGATGTCAAAGAACAAATGTATGAAATATTTAATCGCCGAAAATCTCTAAAGACAAGTAGTTAAGATTTCCCAAATTGCAAAAGTCGTAGGAATATTGTTTGTCATCAATACGTTGTTCGTTGTAACTTGTTATTTATAAAAAGTAAGAATTTCATTTTGGAAATCATTTTGATTAAGTGCTAGGATTTATTCATGAAAAATTAATTTGGAATGATTAAAAATTAAATTCAATAATAATCAGTAAAAGTTTAAAAAAAGTCAAAGGAGACAACAAAGCAAATCTGCCACGGTATTTTCTATCCAACAGACAGGGAACATTAGCTTCAAATTTGTCATTGTACTTTCAAATTATATACATTTTACAGACTTGAGAGGTATTGAGTGAAAGTAAATTACATACATATATATATGTACATCATTAAACACCATTTAAATAAGTTGGTACGAGTTAGCAGTGGTACGAGTTTGCATTGGTACGAGTTTTTGTAAAGTGGTACGAGTTGATGTTGGTACGAGTTTACAATGGTACTGGATAACTATAATTCGTCAGGGAAGCAAGTTAACTCGTACCAACGGAAACTCAGTAGTCTATTATATAATAAGTTCAACTGTTCATGCTTTTGGCGGCAATTTCAAATTAAAAGACGATTTTTTTTATATCTTTTCAATTTCTAGGCAGGGTTTCAAATTAGCGGTGATCCGAGGTCCGCGACCTTTTAATTTTACACGCGGGAATTCGACTTGGTTTCTAGCTACGCCCGACGGAGTCACCTTTCACTTAAAGAAAATAAGAAATAACTTTGCAAACCTTTTCACAACAGTCTCCAAATAAACGATCTAAACACTTATTTTCATCATTATAATTCATGACAGCGATATTTATTTTGTTCAACCGCTAGCTTTATACAATAAATCGCCGACAAATAGTGTTTAAATTCGACTACAATCGTATCTGATTGACAAAAACGACATTGTAAACAAAATAAAATGGCTGTCGTGAAGACAAAATTTTACAATATCGGATCCGATTCCGGAAGCGGATGAGGGTAATTCCGGGTTTGGCGGTCTGTCACGGAATAGAAGTTCCTTCATAATATAATTTCCAAATGGTAAAAATATTCTGGAATATTATTTCCACAGGCATGAATAAATCACCTCAGAAACTTACAAAACCTTTAAATAGACTGATTAAGAAGGGATATAATTACGATACTGTTGTCAAGTCATTAAAGATTGCATATTTTGGCGTTAATATTGAGTCACTGATAAGGTCTTTGCGTCGAAACTAAAGACATTTATTCTAAAAACAGTTGTTGGCATGACACGGGTTATGTTCTTCTCATATATGTTATGATGGTATAATACTTAACCCTTAACGGGAAGAATTGTGCCTGAGGTTCACATGATGAAATCATAATCTTTGAGTCAGTTTAATTGAAGTCTGGAGCTGGCATGTCAGATAACTGCTAGTAGTCTGTTGTTATTAATGTATTATTGTCTTTTTGTTTATTTTCTTTGGTTACATCTTCTGACATCAGACTCGGACTTCTCTTGAACTGAATTTTAATGTGCGTATTGTTATGCGTTTATTTTTCTACATTGGTTAGAGGTATAGGGGGAGGGTTGAGATCTCACAAACATGTTTAACCCCGCCGCATTTTTGCGCCTGTCCCAAGTCAGGAGCCTCTGGCCTTTGTTCGTCTTGTATTATTTTTATATTAGTTTCTTGTGTACAATTTGGAAATTAGTATGGCGTTCATTATCACTGAACTAGTATATATTTGTTTAGGGGCCAGCTGAAGGACGCCTCCGGGTGCGGGAATTTCTCGCTACATTGAAGACCTGTTGGTGACCTTCTGCTGTTGTTTTTTTTATTTTGGTCGGGTTGTTGTCTCTTTGACACATTCCCCATTTCCATTCTCAATTTTACAGTAGATGTTACTAACGGAATAAATATTCGGAGTATAGAATATTTGTTCCATCAGGTACAGGTATTATGACATTGTTTATAACAAAGTTTCCACTGGAACTTCTGTAAGGTGGAACAAATATACGTTGACAGGTCAATTACAAAAAAATCCAGACAGGTGACAAAATACGTCTATGCATAGTGAATGAATATAAACACTAGAATTGAAAAGCAAAAGCTATATGTTAAAGAAAGAAAATTGTTCAGCAGAAAATATTTTATACAGACACTCAAAGCTAATACTTTTTGACATATTTTAATGTCAAAATCCAATACAATGTGACAGCTGGGAACAGTATATCTAACAATATATATGTTCATGGTCACAGTATAAATTTTCTTTATCAGTGATAATTGATGATAATGCATGTGAGATGCTATTAAAGTGTAAACAAATTACTGCAATTTTAAAGGGGTATTTTTTCTCAATTTTGTAGGGTCAATTAAAGTAGCTGGAAGTTTCTTACTTGATGTTCACAAATAATGCAACTATATTATATTATATAATACCCGAATGCAGGCAAATCATATGATATATAAGTGGCGTCCTTAAGCCACTTTACCCTCTCTTGTTTGATAACTTGGAAACGGTTGAGATGCCCACCCCTAAACCATATTCCGGTATTCAAATTAAGGACAATATAATAAATCCAAAAAAATATAGGAGGAGTCCCTGGAGTCACCCACCCCTGCTATTTGAGAACTAGGAAACGGTTGAGATCCCCACCCCTTAACCATATGTATTCATGTTTGTGACAATACTAAAAATAAAATGCAATATAGGGAGAGTCGCTGGGGGTCACCCCACCCCTCCTGTTTTAGAATTTAAAAACGGTCCCGATCTCAAACCCTAAACCATATATATTCATGTGTGGGACAATATAACAAATCAGATGAAATAAAGGGGGAGTCCCTGTGGTCACGGTACACCCTCCTGTTTGAGAACTTGGAAATGGTCAAGAATCCTCAACCCTAAACCATATATACCCATGAATGGGACAATATAACAAAGCAAATGAAATATAGGGGAAGTCCTATATTATATATTATTAATGTCTGGGCCAATATAGCTAATTGAATGAAATAAAGGGGGAGTCCCTGGAGTCACCCTACCCCCTCCTGTTTGAGAACTAGGAAACAGATGAGATCCCCACCCTAAACCATATACATTAATGTATAGGACAATATAACAAATAAAATGAAATTTAGGGGAAGTCCCTAGGGTCAACCTACCCCTTCCTGTTTGAGAACTTGAACACCGTTGAGATCCCCACCCCTAAACCATATTCAGTTTTCATGGTAACATTTGCCTTGGTTTTTGGTTAACTGCCTTCAGCGCTTACAGCGCTTTGATTATTTATTTCGGAGCTTTCCGTTTTGAATTTCCGACCTAATCTAGAACATATTCATGTAATCCTGTTTAAATAATGCTGTTTACAATTACCAAAACTGTTATGTTCTATATTTGTATTTCAGCTAGGCAATGGAATTACATTTATATTGTGCGATCTAGCTCTTAATCCTGACAAACAAGATACTCTCTATAAAGAAATTACTCAGATAGCTGGTGACCAATCAGTGATAGGCATTGACGCTCTACAAAAGATGTCTTATCTTCAGGCTTGTATAAAGGAATCTCAGAGGTAATAAGATATGTATTAAAAAATACATGTTAACTTAAGAACAGAACTCTTTTTCTTATCAGTCATTTTCCCGACCTACATGGAATAAAAGTGACCTTCATGTAAATAGATTATAGCTCTGTAAAAAATATATAAAGCAGAAGAAAAGAAGAACTCGATGTGGAAATAAAACAAATGCTTGTTTATGTTGCATGTTGGAAAACTAAATTTCTTTCAAATTCGAAATTAACCCTTTTTACAAGGCAGTCTGAATCACTAATGGTATGTCATCGAAGTCGGCCTTCTTGTACAGTACAAAAGTAATTAATTGTTAATTTTATAACCGAATATGCATGACCTGTGTGTCACTGGACATAAAGCCAACAACAAACAATCAATTAGTAATCAATTATTTTTGATGAAGCAATACACACGATTCAGTAGTTAAACTTGGTGAGAAACAGTGCACTATAAAGAAGGAAATCGTGCTGTAGCTATCTTGGCATTTTTTCTAATGAATACAGCTTTTTTGTTGTTTTCCTCTAATAGCTTATGTGTTTAGCGGTATATTACCGTTGCCTTTATTTCCGCTTTCGACGGCAATAGGACATTACATATGTCATTGTCATCCCATTTTATAGAATCGAATTTGTGTATCACTAGCATCTTAAGTGCTTATTGGTATTAATGTTTTAAAAATTATAAAGAGACTGTTCTGATAGGTTTCATGATCTTTGTATTCTTGTATAAAAATTTAATAATAAAGAAAGAAATACGACAGTTGTTGTCCCTTCGTTAAATATGTTTGAGCTTTTGGTTTTGAAATTTGATTAGAGATTCTCCGTTTTGAATTTTCCTTGGAGTTCAGTACTTTTATAGTTCTTCTTTTATCCAAATCTTAATCTTGAATGTAATTAAGTGTGAAATAAAATTTGCTGCTTTTAGAATAACCGCTCCTTTTCCTGGCATGTTGAGGATACCCGAAACAGACGTTATCATTGCTGGATACCGAATACCCAAAGGGGTAAGTAGGATTTATTTAAATAAAAAAAAATAGATATTTAATTATTCCAATCAGGGTCCCACAGGGGGCAGTTAAAACTAACAATTGTTATAATATAAGCAACAGACCGATACACGTGACCTTATTTGTAAACGTTTCCTGTTTTTATTTTAGAAGATTAAAACATCAATATTTTTATTACATTTGAAAATACCAAGTGTCCAAATATCTCAAAATAAAGTATGAGAGATATTAACCTGTCTGAAAAGGATAGCATTTTAACAACCAAAATGTCATTAACATATTTGTTCAGTTCATTCAGTTGACAAAAATGTTAAAGTTCCTTGAAAATAGACAAATGTTGTTGTTGTAAGTGTTTGCTATCGTTTTGATTTCGTTGTTGTTGTTTTTGTTACTGTTATTGTTTTTTGTTTATTATGTTTGTAATCTTCTGGTATAATTTTAAAAATAAATTGATCTCTATATTTCTATTAAAATTATCGTATGTAATAAAACACAAAGATTTCATGATGATACCGAGTTTTTTGTCGGTTTTTTGCTTTTGATGTCGTTGATTTATTTTCAGCAATATCAAAATATGATTCTATTTGTTCATAAAAAGATTTACTCAAGTAAAAATAACCATGTTTATATTTGTAGACTAATATCAATATCAATCATAAAATGATGAGTTTAGATGAACGTTTTTTCCCACATCCTACAAAATTCCTTCCGGAAAGATGGACGAGAGATGGCAACACAGATGTTATTGATAAAGGATACCAAAACTTTCCTAATGTTATTGTAAAACCTTTTGGATTTGGAGTAAGAAGCTGTGCAGGAGTAAGGGTGGCAAAACCAGCCATGATGCTCTCTGTGGCTAAAGTAAGTTTACAATTCTTAACATTAAAACGACAAATCAGTAAAGCTTTGTCTACATTATGAATTATTCATGTGTTGATGATGAAAATCAATGAATATTAGTTTGGTTATGTATCATCTCAAATTTTATATTTTGCAAATATTATATAAATTTTAAACAATTGAAAACATTTTCTAGATTCAAATACAAAACAAATTCATTTACGATAGTAAACAAAGAATTTCTGGTCTCAATTGAAATTCCAATCTGAATACCATTCAGGGGAAAGGAAACTAAAATTTGATGAATAAAGTTCAAAATCAAATCGCCTATGAAGGAAAAATTATGTGCATACATTTATTCATTTGTATAATAAATAAATATCTTTTGAAATTTCTGATGCCTTAGAATATTTTTTATTTATTTTTTAACCATGAGTTTTTTTTTACAATTTCTGATCATGATACCTTAGAATTTTATTATTTTTATTATTAAATTGCGTTATATAGTAACTGTACACCCACCAACACAATCTTCAATATATACATATCTATTTATTGATTTTAAAAGTTGATGATATTGAAAATGTTTGGAGTAAAATTAATATTGAAGTACCTGTCATCCTTTAAACTACAAGAAATCTGATGGCATTATACACTCTGTCGAAAACTAACTGTGGAATGCATCTCACACATAACATACACATTTTTTTTCCATTCTTTGTTACATTTAATATGTTTTATTTCATTGTAGATTATACAAAATTTTGAAGTTTCTTTGCCAAATGGGGAAAAAGAAATTAAGACAACACGGCTTCTGTTTCCTACACCAAAAGAGCCGGTGAATTTGTGCCTTAAACCCAGACAATCAAGTTATTCTAGTTAGGACTTATCCACATATCATGTAGCTTAACCAAAATGTATGTATTCCGTCTGCATTGACGTAGCTGCCTACTTTGATAGCTTACTTGGCATAGGAATGGTTAGTTCTCATGTTAATTTGTATGTTTGTATCTGGAATTTAGATACTCGGACATCAGCATACGAATTCTTAGTTCGTGTTAAATACAATACTAAAAAAAATAGTCTCAGTCTTTGGGAAGAAATTAAAACAAACCTGAAATTGTGCTTAGCAAATATAATAGCCCTTTTCATTTTGTATGTTGAACTTGACAACAACTTACAATTGCATAGTTCTTCGTATTTAATCTTTTATCCAGATATACTATCAGTTGTCGCTATTTATTTAGCTCTTTAACACTTTAATATATTTTTTTCAATATGCGAGAAGGGGAACAGATATTCTGTATCTTTGTTTACTCATGATCTATATGAAGTTTTGTTGAATTTGTTAAAATTATTCTCCCTTAGTTGGATCTTTGATTACTGAATTTTGTATACCAACATATACTCGTATTTCCTTTATCTCGTTGCAAACACTTATTTGGCGGAATGTGATATTGTACAGAGAAAAAAATCACACACATACTAGTATTCAAATAGGAAACATTTTGATTTGGCAGCTAAAACGTTACACACACACACATAGTAATGGTATGGGAATTATATGAATTCTTCATTCTTCTAATGAACTTTCATTATTGTATTATTTATATCTTGTACTATTATATATCATTTGTTAAAATACATCGGTTCAAGTTTGTACTGATTAGCTTAGGCACATTTATAAATATTACATTTCAAATACTACAAAACCATTTGAATACTTATGATATGGTTGCTTTGAATATTTCACGGTTGCATCTAATGATATTTTTATTGATGTAGTTTTTTTAGAATGCTAATGCTGTTATGTTGTTTTGTTATAATATCCATTGTTATTTACTTGTTGTTTTTATTGTTGTTGTTGATTGTTGATATACATTTTTGGAAATCTGACCCGGTCATAAACTGGAGCTTGCAAGTTTCGTATTTCGTAAAGATGTCAAGCTGATAGTTTATGGGAATTTGTTATTACCGTGTGGTAAATGAGAGAAAAAATGCTAATAATTTGTTATTGGATTATTTGAATTGTGAAATGTAGGGGCAAAATTCTTCATTTTAGAAGAAGACCCTTACCGTTTCGAAAACATTAGATGTTTTTTTATAAAAATATCAACTAATATCAATATGAAACGTAAAAATGTGGAAAATTTAATATTGTTTTAGTGACTCGAAAATCCCGTCTAGTATATATTTATTACCAACCTTATTATGTTGCTGTTGTTTATTCAAAAGCAATACCAATTAATTGAATTCAACTAGTGAATGTAACATTAAAATTTCTTTGTATTCATTCTAATTGTACTGATAAATAATTAAGTTTGAAGGAAAAAGAAAATGAGAAATATAACATGCACTAATATGTATCTTGAAACATCATACATGTAAAAATCTTCAGAAGCAAAAGATTTCAGAATAATTAAATTATTAGTCTTGTTTTCTATGTTTATCAGATAATCCGGCTGTACATACATGTCTTTGTTAATCAAAAAAGTTTACTACACCCGGTGTGACCTGTTTAAAGATTTATACTGATATATATATATTTATTTATGTAGAAAAATTTGTTATTTTTTATACATAAAATATCGCAAACTACAAATGAAATTTGTTGTTTAAACTGTTTTAATTCTTATTATGAGGTTGGTCGTTCCAATATTTCCTGCCAATAGTTTTATACTATACACAAAGCAATACTTATAGATACTGTTCGTATACCAATGAGGAAGAATCCTTTATAGGAAAACGAGGGTAAATAAGTATGACAGAATAACGACTATGTTTTACAGGTCAATCAAAATGTATAAAGAAACATAGACGGAATGAATAAGACAGACAAATATATAATTGAAATTATTGTATCGCATTATTGGAATGCACGTACAAAAAAACACCACATAGAAAACAAATTGGCTGAACAAAAAGACACAAGGAATGCACGTACAAAAAAACACCACATAGAAAAACAATTAGCTAGACAACAAGACACAAAAAGAGTTGTGTTATTTTGTTTTTGTTTTCGTTTTGTTTAAAATTTTCTGGTATTCAATTGAATAGTAGTCAAAGGTAGGATGTCATCCTTAATTTCTAGATTGCTTGAAATGATAAGATGTGAGTAATTTGCAAACTACTTTTATATGTAGAATGTATACATATCGATTGGTGGATAATTAGTAGCCATATGATGCCTATATGGTTTGAAGGATATATCAGAAAAACGTCCACGAAAACTGTATCTATGAGGAGGTCAATATGTTGCCCCAACGCGGGTTGTGTTTAAACAAAACAAAAAATGGCAAAAACTGTTCTGTTTTTATTTTTTTCATACATGAGTGTACAGGTACTGGAATAAATATTTAGACATATCAATATAACTCCAAAGAATTGCTAGGGGACCTCTACACCTGATAAATGATCTAAAAAAAATAATTAAAAGTTATAGAACATTCGATAGCTTTTTAAGTAAAAATTACAATTTAAAAAAAAAAGTTTATTTTTAACAGAAATGCACTCAAATACATCAGTTACACCTTATATAATATACATATATAGGTTTATTGTACAGAGTTTAATAATGCATGAAAAGTTCAAAATAGACTTTACATGACTATTAATAACAAGAAGTCTTAAGGTTAGTGTATATATAGGTGATGTCTGAATGATGTTCCATTTACAATTGATGGTCTGGTAATCAAAAGAATTCACATCGATCACTTTACATCTTATTTTGGTCTATATGCCTTTTTGCGTTTCTTTCTTACCTATTTGTTTGTTTTTATAGTGATTAAGGTTATAACACATTGTTGAATGATGTACCTTTATTTTTTTCTCCTATTATGTCCGGTTTTTTTTCATAAATCTTTGTAAATATAATGGAATTTTAAAGAGAGTTTAATGCCATTTTAATCCATAATTTTCGTCATAGATAATTGCCTGTACACAGTGAGAAATATGACAGTTGTTGTCCTTCGGAGTCTTTTATAAAATGGCAAAACCAAAAGCTTTTTAGATAGATATAGCAAGATGTGGTGTGAGTGCTAATGAGACAACTCTCCATCCAAATAACAATTTAAAAAGTAAACCATTATAGGTTAAAGTACGGCCTTCAACACGGAGCCTTGGCTCACACCGAACAACAAGCTATAAAGGGCCCCAAAATTACTAGTGTAAAACCGTTCAAACGGGAAAACCAACGGTCTAATCTATATAAACAAAACGGGAAACACGTATATATTACATAAACAAACGACAACTACTGTACATCAGATTCCTGACTTGGGACAGGTGCAAACATTTTAACTTGTTTCCATGCTTTGATTAAGGTACACCCGTATATCACAGATGACCAAGTATATGTTCAAATTTTCGTAGCTACAATCCCGTCTTCTACCTCTTTTATTTTATTCAACTGCATATTATTTACAAAAGCTTGCATAAGATTGGAGTGTGATGTCACTTGTATGTGCGTTCTACATGTTTCTAATAAACTTTATATTATTTATTTTTGCGTTACTCTTTGATGAGTATTTTTGCGTTGACTAGCACTGTAATCTGACATATAGTGTTGTCATTTGAGTGATATATTTTTTAACATTGTAATTTAAGCGGGAGGTTTGGCAAGCCATAAAACCAGGTTCAACCCATAATTTTTTTTCTTAAAATGTCCTGTACAAAGTCAGGAACATGGCAGTTGTTATCAACTAGGGGTTTCTATGAATGTTAGAGTTTGTTTTCTTACACTTCAGTGTTCCTGATGTTCCGTTGGTATAGTTGTTGTGTTTCCCTCGGTTTAAGTTTGTAACTCGGATTTGTTTATTCTCTATTTTTTTATGACTTTTGAACAGCGGTATACTACTGATGTCTTTATGAACCATAATAATATAAATAAAATAGTAGAATTCGAAAAGAAAGTCACGATACTCAAGCTAAAAATACTGCTCTTTTCCTACGTCATCATACAAGTGGTTTAAGATAGTCAAATTGGGATAGAAATTTGCTTTTCTTCTCAATTATATAAAAACAGCGGAAATGATAAACGTGAAGATTCAAGGCGGCAACTGATAATTACTCGAACGATTATGTTTCTGAACCAAATATAGAGAAAAGCAATGTAAAATAGAATGGAATAAGATATGCTGCATATATTGATGTATTGATAAAAAGCTGTAAAAAATAATATCAATTTAATTGTACAAGACATGGTGTAACTTACTTCAGTTGTATGGTATAACTTGTATAAAACATCATTAAACAATATGAGTAATTTGTATTAGGTAAAATTATTAAACGATATTGTTGTTTTTGTGGTGGAATAAAAAAGAAATCCTATAAAAAATAAGGAACGACCATGAACTTGGATTGTATTTATTTAGTATTGACACATAAAACCCTTGTATTGACAACACAGGGTCAGTTAGAGGTGATTTATAGCATTACTACTTAACTAGAGTGTGTTTGACAGATGTATTAGACATTGAAGATTATTCAAGGACAATAACTGTAATTTCCATTATAAAATACAAAACCACAACTTTTAATGACAATATAATATTTTAATGTGCAGGCTTTTAAATTCAAACGGTCAGAAACGCCCACTACATGCCAATTAGTATGAATTAAGGGTTCATATCACCAAAGCCGAGTCGGATATACAATTTTAGTGTCTGATTATGTCAACAAAATTATTGATATAAAATAATATTTGTTATTACAAAATTTAAATATAATATAGTTTCAATTGTATAATTATTTGATTTTTATATGTCTATCTAAAAATGGAACCAATATTCACAACATAGGGTATTACCAAAAATGTGTCTGTGGGAGAAAACTAACGGGGTAATTGGAAACAAAAATCAAACCTTTATCGTTGGAATGCAATTAATTGTATGCGTGAAATTCAAGATAAATTTTCTTCGCTTCGTGCACAAGCAAAAATAAAAAATACTGGATAGTTTACGAATATTTGATACTAGATTTTAATTACACCGAATATCAATACAAATGGTTAATTTAAACATTCACTTTAATTTGATTGTTCGCCGTGAAAATATTTACAACGTGCCCAATTTATTGAAAATTCTAACATACATTCAGAGATACATATTCGATGAACGGTTGACTCTACAGATCATATTCCATATATTCTATGTTTGTAGGTGGTTCGTCATCATACACAATATTAGATAATATTGAGCCTAAACACATTTATTGTCGGGATACCTAAAATATAGCGGAGAACTCTACCTTTATGGTTTTTTTTATTTTCCGCTAGATTATTGTTTTATTAGCCATTAAACCACATTCTTAATTTTATAACACGAACCTAACAATCTTGGATAGATCAAAGTTTAAATGACTACACGACGCTTTAATGTATGATATATTTTATTACAATTCATTTGAAGTTTTATCATTTAGCTAGATTTTCTAGATAACTGGGATGCATGACATGATTTTCCATCACATTTTCATTATAAAAGGTTTTTAAACTATCATCATTTAGCTGTAAAACTTCAACATGTGTTGTTTGTCCAAATATCGCACATTACGTAATACACAATTTGAAAAGAAAAATAATAGTCATGTAAAGTATTTGAAATTTTCATGTAAAGCATTGCAGCATTAAAAATATTGACAACAACAAAATCAATGAACTACTTCAACTTTAATATTGCATGACTGGGATATAAACATTACACAAACCTATTGATATAACCCTACATATTCTTTCAAAGTTCATTGACATCCATAACTTTATTTGATCAAATAACTGTTTGCACTGGAGTACATAGATCTATTTTTTATATAGTGTGAGACTTCATCTTACTTTTCTCATTTGTCTTTTTTTTTTAAAGTAAAAATACGATTATAAAAGGTTCCTGTCAAGTGTAGATACAGGATTTTTATAGATTACAAAAAAGGTTGAAAAAAAAAGTTAAATCGATTGAGAGAAAACCAATCCGGGTAAGGACCTAAAACCAAGCAAACCATATCAACTAAAAGACATTTTAAGAAAAAAAAATGGTTGGTTAAACCTGGTTTAATTGCTAGTAATTTATGTAAAAAACAAACATTCAAATAAATAAAAATCGAAAATATAAAAACGAATAAAAATATTCAAACTTGATAAAACTTAGTGTCTTAGTTCCCGAAGCAAGACAAATGAATAAAATTTCTCTTACAATTCTACAAAAATGGCAAATGCTTAACTTCAATATGTGAAAGGTCTGTTCATGCATTTTCAAGGATTTAGGTTCAAAAGTATAGGAGTTGATAACACAAACTATACTAGTCAACAAAAGAAACGATACACGACTTTGAAATAAAATTTATCAAAAAGTATTAAATATTTTAATATAAAATGAGATACACTATTTTAAAAAGCTTTCATTTGCAATGTATGCACATGTGATAATGAAAATCAAAACGCGTCAGAAAGTATCTAAATTCCGTGTAAACGATCATAGGGTGCAAATTAGTTTTGCGGAAAGTTGAATAAAAAATCGACACATAATTTTTTAAGTACTGAAAAACATTCAAATTTGTTAAAAAATATTCAATATGCTTATCAAGTAATGTTCATGTTGTAACTAATGGGTTGAAAGATTGTTTTTTCAATTTTTTGGGGAAAAAAGTGTTTTTTGAAATCTCAAAAAATGTAAAAAAAAATTGTGTTTATTTTTGTCTCAAATCAATGGTTTAGATATGAAAACAACACACAGTAAATTTGGAACCTTTCGGATTAGTTTTAAGATTGTTACCGCTTTTTGAAAATCACTTTACACATACTGTCTATGGTAAATCAGTTGATAATGTATAATACATTTTAACGATTTCTTGTGGGGCCGAACTTTGCTTAACAAATAAACGAATAAACTGTATGATTTTTAAAAACAAATTGATGGCAAACACTGTCTTTACCTTCAAATGAGAGGTTGGCGTCATTAGTTGGAACATCTGTTTTTAAAATTGTCGTTTTATGTAAATTTTGCACCAAAAAAAATCGAAAAAAAAACCGTCACGAAGGCAAAAATAATATTTTTTTAAACGGATTTATATGTCCATAATGATTAAGTATTACTACCTTTAATATTGGTCCAATGAACGGAAAACTGTCTCTTTAATTTGAAAACAAGTCTTGTATCGTTTCTTTTGTTGACTAGTATATAATAGAAAAGCGCTTGTGGCGTACACTTTTATAAGCATGGTATCTTTGATAAGATTTAGCTATTCTTAAAAGAGGTGTAATATTTATGTTATTCCCTTCGTCTCGATTAATTGGATTTTCGTTGCTAGCGAAAACAAATATAAACAAATGATAACAGTTGCTCCGGAATAGATAGCAGTTTACGCTTCATATGAAAAACCCATCATATTGCTCATGGCAAGTTAAAATGCTCCTAAAATATCATACTATATGTATAGATTATAACATGCCCTTTTTCATATTGACCCTGGTATCATCCTGAGACTCCCATATCGGCCTTGACAGCTTGTTACTCCGATTTTGTTTTTTGTCCATGGATTTATGAGTTTTGAACAGCGGTATACTACTGTTGCCTTTATTATTCAATATGGAAAAGACGTGTTGTAATCTATTAATCACACATTTAAATTATGCAAAATAGAGCGATTTTTTTTTTATCATAACAATGTTTATGTGATTGCATATGCAAAACCCAACGTATTCGTACGAAAAACATGTATGTGATAAATATGAATACAGGACGGAGTTGTGATTACAACAATCGGACCATACCCGTGGTCGGAGTTGTGATTACGACAATCGGACCATACCCGTGGTCGGAGTTGTGATTACGACAATCGGACCATACCCCTGGTCGGAGTTGTGATTACGACAATCGGACCATACCCCTGGTCGGAGTTGTGATTACTCAATATCAGTCAACACACTCCTGACAGTGTCCTTAAAACTTGAATCACTTGGAACCCTTAGTTTAAGAGTTTCCGTATCATTAGCAAAACTCTACCAAGGAAATTGAGTTGATTATATAACATAGTTTTCCTCATTTTATTTATTCAATCGTAAAATTAACCAACAGGTAGACTTTCCCATAGTCAAAATGAACATATAAAGGTGCCCTCCTTCGTTATTAAAATGAACATAAAGATCACCTTTGCTTGTAATGAAATGAACATGAAGATCCCTTTATTTTCATTTCTGAATAAACATGAAAGTCAACATTTTCATTATTAAAATGAACACGAAGGTCAACTTTTCATTTTTTAACTGAACCAGAATGCCATATATTCATTACTGAAATAAATATCGCCTATTCGTCATAGATATTGAGAGGTCACTTGTTTTTATTTAAACAAAAAAAGGTCATATAATCTTCATAAAAGGGAACACAGAAATGTCTCCTTTTATCTGTAAGTCACCATGTAGCAAAACCGATCCCATAATGAAAATTGTATTTAGAATCACCCCCACCCCCTTTTTAATTAATCTTAAAAATGTCACATTTTTACCATTAAAAGACGACCTTGATACATGTCAATAGATAACATGATCTCTACGTTTTTTTAAGTAAGTTGAAATACATCATTACTAGTAATATGAACATAACCTTGTGTATTGAGATGCACCTTGTGATTTATTTTTTAGAAGTACTTTTGGGTCGACCTTTTGTCATTGACATGATCCTAACCTCCTATTGATTACTAAGAGAACCCACGAGGTTACATATTCATCATTGTTATGAATAGTAAGGTCGCCAGTTAAAATGTCACCTATATATTATTGAAATGTCCTGCAGTAAGTATTTCAGGAATCGTTATTCATAAGCAGTTGTTATTATTTGGATGTCAAACTTACAAATAAAAAAGGGAACTAAGAAACCCGTCTGATTTTAATTTCTATTTCTAAGATTTTCTACAAATGTCAGTGGTGTATTAAAGTAGGACTATACTTTGAATGCATAGTTAAACATAAAATATAAATATAATTCCACAATCAATTTCCATGAAAACACTACCACCCATTAACCCGAATAATTCTGGCCCTCTCAGTCATCAATATTTGTAGGCATCGTAGAGCAGTGGAAAATAACGACTGGATTAATATAATACAGTTTGATGCACTTTGAAATTAAAAGTACTTTCATCACAACCCTTTGTCTGGATGTTGTTTCAACTATTGCCCGAAGATGATTTTACTTAAGATGACATGATTGTGTTGATTTTTAGACTTAATTAAGCTAGTTTCACCAGAAAATTGAATAACGTCTGGAATTATCAGAGAGGATATGCAGTATAGTATAACCATTATTACAGGGTCGTTTGGTTTAATGTTACATTTTCTCTAAGTTCAAAGGAGAGTTTCTTTAATTACAAAACTAAAATAAGATTATATAATAACATCAGGTTCCACTCAACAAGCTTCCGTAAGAAGGATAATTGTCACTTCAGCAGCATTTTGAATATTAAAGTGCCAGAGACATATAATACTATTATTGTTTTATTGTCCATGGAAGAGCTTATTTTCAGAGATGTAAAATGAGATAATAGATTTAACTTGCTTTTTAAGGACCCTGACATAAAGTGTCAATCGAATATATGGCTACACAATAGTTCTTTGCAATAATCTCTACTCTACATATAAAAAAGGGCGAAATATACCAGGGGGACATTCAAACTCGTAGATCGAATATAAACTGAAAACGCCATTGCTCAAAAGAAAAAGACAAAGACAGAAAAAAAATAATACAAAAGACACAACATAGAAAACTAAAGACTTAGCAACATGAACCCTACCAAAATATAGGGGGTGATCTGAGGTGCTCCAAAAGGGTTTGCAGATTCTGCTCCACATATGTCTACCGTGGTGTTGCTCACTGTTATAATAAACATCTAACTGACCAAATTAGAGATAACCTGTATTATATATGCACCATTTTCATACTTTAAATTGACCAATACTCATAAAAATAAAAGAGGAAATACTGCAATAGGGCACAGAATACATGCTATATTGAAAGTCTATGAGGTCATCAGAATAATCAGAATACATGTTAGGAATAATATTTGATCTAATATAAATAATCAATCGGGCAGTGAAATTCTATATAAAACACCAATTATGAACCTTACCTACTTATGTCATTGATACACAATGTTAAACATAATTATGTGTCATGAAAAATAAAGTCTGTTTAGATAGACATGTACATCATACAAGAATATAGACAACATTTATTTAACTGATGACAAGAGGATTCTGATAAAGATCAACATTGCTCAATGAGCCATAAAAAAGGTCAAAATAAACAATTCCATGCATTACAGAATCTAAATCAGACACACATCCATGGCTTACTCAAATTTGACTTTTGTCTTGTAGTATCTGCCTGAGAAACTATAATATCATCCTCAAACTTTATACTGATCAGGAACATGCAGTTTACATAATTCAATTCAAAAGACAGGTTTGTGGTCTTAGATGTGCACAAACCAGAATAGTCAATTACCAATCGTGTCATACCGGTGTCATATGGTATTTTGAACCCCATGGTAAAATGACCCCGGGGTCAAAATACCGCTATGGTAAATTGACCCTCCCATGGTAAATTGAACCCCCCCCTGTATGGAAAATTGAACCCCCATGGTAAATTGAACCCCCCCTGTTTTTTTCATTCTAGATGATTAATAAAACATTTAACATTACATAAAAGCTAATCAAATATTAAAAATCATTTATACAAGAAGGGGATGTCAATTTTCAATGATTGGTTAAAAGAAAAATATTTGCTTGGTATAAGTGCTCTGAAGTCTTAACCAACAAAATTTCATTCAAAAAACTTCTTAAAGCATTAAAACTAGACCATGTAGCTTGGACACTATACTTCTTTGAAATTTGAAATATTTATATAGAAATAGAATGGTAGACTTTTAAGTTTTAATTCTCCATGGTGAAAAAGGGGGAGGGGGTCAAATTACCATGGCTCACTTGATTTTAAAAATTAAATTTTCAAAACTTCTTTTCAAACTAATAAAATAAATACAAACTACTAATTGGAGTATAATAAATATGTCAAGGAGTTACAGTAGCAAGATATTTTAACATGAAAGGTCTTTAGATGTATTATGAGTAGGGGGTTCAATATACCATGGTCAATAACATGGCTAAGTAAAATTTTCAAAATATCTTTTCCAGCATGTTAAATACAAACAAACTACTTATTGGAGTATTAAAACTATGTTGTGGAGTTAGAAAAACTTGGATTTTTAAAATTCAAGGTCTATAGGAGGGGGTTCAATATACCATGGAAGGGGGAGGGGGTCAAAATACAATGGAATTTTTTTTCTTCAAAATATCTTTCAAGCATGTTTTAAAAATGCATTCAAACTACAAATTGGAGTATCAAATATGTTATGGAGTAAGAATAGCTAGAATTTTTGAAATTGACAGTCTATGGTAGGGGGTTCAATATACTGCAGGGGGTCAAAATACAATGGCTGCGTAAAATTTTCAAAATATCTTTGAAAGTTTGTTAAATGCATACAAACTACTTATTGGAGTATTATTACTATGATAAGTATTAAGGATAGCTGGAATTTTTGAAATTGAATGTCTATGGTAGGGGGTTCGATATACCACAGGGGGGGCAAAATACCATGGCTAAGTAAAGTTTTCAAAATATCTTTTCCAGCATGTTATATAAATTTAATACACTGCCAAACAGAGCCCTTACAATTTGTGTTATTGCGCTAAAGTGCCTTTTCAGACAAGTAGCACCCTTCTGCCCTGAGATTCAAGCTTGAACACTGTAATATATATACAAACAACTTATTGAAGTATTATTACTATGTTAAGGAGTTAGAATAGCTAGAATTTTTGAAATTGACAGTCTATGGTAGGGGGTTCAATATACCGCAGGGGGTCAAAATACCATGGCTAAGTAAAATTTTCAAAATATCTTTGCCAGTTTTACCGGGGTCATTTTACCGCATGGTATTTTGACCCCGGGTTCAATTTTTAGGGGGTTCAAAATACCATATGACACCGGTATTCCGAATCGTGGCATTGTAGACAAGAAGGGAGGGTTATAAAGATATTGTTGTTGCAGCAGGTCTTTCTCCTTTTGGGGTTATTGATATATATTATGATTCCATCAGTTGTTCACATGTGGTTTTTGTATTCAAATTGATTTACAAGCTATGACCATTGAAAACTAGTGCTACTTTTTTTTCTTTAAACCTACCCCGTTCTTCCATTTAAGTAGTAGTAGAGTGTTTGTTATCAAACTCATCAAATATACATAATTGGGAGGTGTAATGAATTTATTCTTTCATGCTAATGTGGTTACAATTCATCATTAAACTCATCATTTTTTTACATAAATAAGGCCGTTAGTTTTCTCGTTTGAATTGTTTAACATTGTCTTATTGGGGCCTTTTAAAGCGGACTATGCCGTATGGGCTTTGCTCATTGTTGAAGGCCATACGGTGACCTATAGTTGTTAATGTCTGTGTCATTTTGGTCTTTTGAAAATAGTTGTCTCATTGGCAATCATATCACATCTTTCTTTTTTTATATTTGTTTAAATGTACTAATAAACTGTTTATGTTCTCCTTGTTGTTGAAAAAAGTATTCCATGACTTTCGTCAAAGATAAGACAAGAGATATTATGGGTTTCTTTATTTTTGGTGCTATAAATTTTTATCAATTTATAAATAACATTGTATTTCTTCAATACTTGAACTTGTGGTTTTGTCTAAAGCTTTATACTCAGGAATCCTATAGGAATTTTGAACACTTTTGAAAACTTAAATTCAGAGGTCTCATTTACCTGCAAAATCCATGAAACTTGGTTCTCCACCAATAATAATAAGATCTTTACAGGACAAAGGAGGGGTTTCAGCTGTATGTCCCCATTCAAATGCAAATCCAACCCTGGAACCCCCCCTTGGATTCGACAATGCTTTAGATAATTTTCATTAATAAATTAATCCGTTTCTGTTTCTCTCTCTCTCTCAAAGGTATGCTATCTATTCCTTGTTTTCTCTCTAAGGGATGCTTATTACCTAGTTTTGATACTGAAAATTTAACTGGTTTCCAAATTCTTTTTTTAAATTTTTTAATAAATACTCCATGTTGGGAGGCCAAAATTGACCTAAAATGGTTTACTTTTATAAACTGTGACTTTATGGAGAATTATCTCATTGACACTCATACCATATCTTCTTATATCTAACGAGTACTAATATCTGAAATTTATGCTTTTCAACCTTTACACTAGGTTAGGGTGTAAGGAATAAAGCTTCTTTCGAGTCTGGTTGTCGTTTGTTGATGTGCATCATATCAGTTTCTCATTTCTTAATAGAAATTAGCCCCTTAATTTTCCTGTTTGAATTTGTTTAATTCATTCAATTAGGGCAGTATGAAGCTTGCTGTTCGATGTGAGTCAGAAGCTTGCTGTTCGATGTGAGTCAAGATTTTGTTTTAAGACAGTACTTCGACCTATAATTTATTACTTTTTATACATTGTGACTTGGATTTGGAGTCACATTAGCAATCATATCTCTTCTTTTTATATATATGCCTTCGAGGTTGGTTACAGTTTAGTTTGTTGATCAATGACATAAATAGAAATGAAACATACAGAATTCTAAATTTTATTATCATGTACCAAACTTTTTCTCCTTGAGAGTAGGTGGTAACGATTCAGTCAATGTTAATGGTGTTCTCTCTACAGCCACTAACCAGTTATCCTGTATAGCCTCTAAATGTAACAAAAACTGAAAAGATACAAGACAAATTCATTGGTTAATTCTTTAAGGTGAGGTCATAATAAGTTATCTGTTATAGCCTCTAAATGTAACAAAAACTAAAACAAAACAAGACAAATTCATTGGTTAATTCTTTAACATGAGGTCATCATCAGCTATAATTAAAGTAAAAGTGTATAAGAATAATACTTTTGAAAGCATGTGTAATAATTAAAAACTTATCTTGACTAAATGAGACATATTTTCTTTAAGGAAGTTCCCTTGTCATGTTTTGAGATTTTTGTCAGATTTTCAGAATCCTCTGCTTTTATCCATTTGAATTCTTTAAAAAAAAATCCATTAAACCTCATTTTTCTTTAAAAAAAAATCTTTTACATGTATAATAATAAGCCATCTGTAAAAGTCTTATAAAATTTGATTTATTTTTAAACAGTTTTTGAGAACTTAAACTTGTCAATGATAAAGCTATGAAATGTCAAGAGAAAATATTTTCCACCAAAATTTCAATGGCTAATATCTCAAAAAAGAAGCACATTGAACTATATATTTTATTTTCTCTTTTGATTCCTTAATTTATCCCCTATCAAATTATCAATCTAAACTAGTGTTTTGAAAAAGCTAATTATTTTGAAACTGAGAAGCGAACACCCTTAATGGGATTTATTAGCACATTTATCACAATTTGATGGCAGCAAGAAGTAATATACACAATCCTCATAATACAATTTGGCGCATACTAGTACAGTTGGACCTTCCAATTTATACATATGAATGAACCCTTGAAACCCTATCCCTACTTGTCAAAATCTCAAAAAGTCTGTTAAAAACCGACCTAAACTAATCAGACATCAAGTCAGTATGCAAAACTGATAACAATAACAAAGCCTTTTTTGATTTGATATACATTCTTGAGACTTTATTAATGAATGTAGTTAGTACTATAATTTTTAACATTTCATACATTGCAACTTGGTTGGAGTGTTGTCTCATTGGCACTCATATCACATCTTCACATTCATATATACCACTTATTAATTACCTTATATTTACTACTGATATGAAATGCTGTAGATGATGGTATTTTATCCTGATGTTGCCAGGCTGAATAACTGAACAATGGAGCTTCAACTGGTGGAAATCTCTGTAATAATATTCTTTGCATGTTATATAATATTCATTGTATGCTTTTAATCACTTGATTTGGCATTTAAACCTTTTGATTGGAGCGTCACTCATGCTACTGGCATAGAAAATTTAAAGATTTGAATCTGAGGAATTTTGTACTAAGAAATATTCATTGTGTGTTAAATATCAATTAATTAGAATATTCATTGTGTGTTAAATATCAATTAATTAGAGATATTCATTGTGTGTTATGTATTACTTAGTTTTTAATTTTCATTGCTATTAAATATCAATCATAAAAAATATTTATTGTGTGTTATAAATTTTTTAAATTTTCAGTATTTGTAATTTCTACTTAAAATATTCATTGTGTGTTATTTATAACTTTGAATTTCATAGTGTTATAAATTACTTTGAATATTCATTATGTGTTATGTATTTCTTGAATATTCACTGTGTGTTACATTTGAGTGTTATGCCATTGTTCTCCTCTTATATTTAATGCGTTTCCCTCGGTTTTAGTTTGCTACTCCAATTTCGTTTTTTGTCCATGGATTTATGAGTTTTGAACAGCGGTATACTACTGTTGCCTTTATTTATGTGTAACTTAAATATTCATTGTGTGTTATGTATAACTTGAATATTCACTGTGTTTTATGTGTAACTTAAATATTCATTGTGTGTTATGTATAACTTGAATATTCACTGTGTTTTATGTGTAACTTAAATATTCATTGTGTGTTATGTATTACTTAAATATTCATTGTGTGTTATGTATTACTTAAATATTCATTGTGTGTTATGTATTACTTAAATATTCATTGTGTGTTATGTATTACTTAAATATTCACTGTGTTTTATGTGTAACTTGAATATTCATTGTGTGTTATGTATTACTTGAATATTCATTGTGTGTTATGTATTACTTGAATATTCATTGTGTGTTATGTTTATTGTGTGTTACAAAATGAAATTGAGAATTGAATACTATTTCCTAGAGAATTCCATGCAATGATAGTTGTAAATTAGAATATGTGTCAGCAGAAAGGACACCTTATTATATTGCCATGTTCCCTGAACTGCAAAAGCTGGGCCTCAACCCTCATTTTGCATACAATTAAAAAACTATCATCATAATGAACATGTGTAAGTTAATCTGACCTAACTATTTGGAAAATATGATAACAAAGGAACAGACAGACTAAGGGATGCAAAAATCATAGTGACCCTTCTTTCGAATGAAAGGCATATTTTTTTTTTATTTCTTCAAATGTCATTGCCAAAATGGAACTGTTGCTTTTCAGAACTTCAGAGAAAGAAAAAAATAAAAATATGAACAACAGGTCACATATGGCCTTCAACAATGAGGTGATATTAATATAAAGTTACTGTGACAGCCTACCTGTGATTTGTCTAATACACACAGCATCTGCTCATCGTGAAATATAATTTTATTCTGGTCGTTAGGGTGCTGTTGTATGTTTATAATTTTGCTATGCCTTGTAAGCCATTGTTTAGGGTACTTCAAACAAGTTTGTTTACACCATGTTGTATATTCTTCTGTTTCTAGGTTATATTCATAAATCTAAAATGAACAAAAATATGGTAAATAACATTAAATATGGATTTTCAAAGGATCTGGAATTACAAGTCTGAAATATAGGCAAACAAAAAGGTGTCCATAGTACATTGATGCCTCACTCACTTTCATTTTCTATGTGCACTGGGCTGTGAAACCTAATTTGGCATTAAAGTTAGAAAGATCATATCATGAGGAACATTTCTCCTTTTATACAGCATCTTTTATTACCTTCAAATTTTTGGGGTGGTCACAAATATCTCAAAAAATGTTTAATTAGCCAGAAAACTTTGGAAGGAAATCTTAGTATCAGATATGCCTGTATCTATGTCATATGGTTTAGAGCAAGCAGTGCATTATAAAAATGTAAAATATATAGTATTCCCTTGTTTGCTTTAGAAGAAAGCATAGACTTTCTATAGATTATATTTATTTTTTCTTCAATACAGCTCAATTTAGATGTGTGTCTAGTTTCTCTTAATAAAGAATATTTACCTTTTGGTCTGCATATGCTATCAACAAATTACTTCCATCAGCATTGAAACACACAGCAGTCGCTTGGCAACTATATCTTGGTAATCTGCAGTGAATCTAAAAAAAAAGCAATGCAAAACAATTATCTAGTGTAGAAATTGTTAAATACTTTTTTTTATATCTAATATAAGGTTTATTAATATAACATTAATCAACACCATTTAAAAAAGAAAGAAAAAATAAAGAAAAAATGTTGTAACCATAGAGATTGAAATGTTATATTTAAATCAAGATGTTTCACATTGATCAAAATAAAATCTTTTTGGTATCTCTAAAAAAATATGAGTTCCTTTAATAGGTGTTTTAAGTTCATTCCTGTTATTGTGACATTGTAAATTTTTGTATTCTTGTCTTTCATTTTTGCTTATGTAATTGTTTGTTTTGCTCACACATTGTTGTCAGTAAGAGATTAAACCAGGTTTAATCGAGGGTTTTCTACATAAGAAATGCCTGTAACAAGTCAGGAATATGACAGTTGTTATCCATTCGGTAGATGTGTTAGAGCTTTTTGATTTTGCCATTATTTGATCAAGTACTTTCCCATTTTGATTTTTTTTTTGATTTTTACTTTTTTTTCATAGTCAAAAGATTTTCTCTTTTCCTTACCTGTTGTTTTTCTAAATTAAAGATGAGTATACTTCTAGTATGATCAGCTAAACACACCATTTTATCATCTGGACTTACACATAACAGATGGACAGAGTCCACATCATCTATTTACAATATATAAAAGAACTATTACAATTTCATTTACAGAATTTATATATTTTCTTTCCCTGATCAACAATATCACTTACAAAACCCTTTATTTGGGATTCATTACTGTAAATTCAGAAATTATTGTGTGCATTTATTATTGTGATTTTTCAAGAATTGACAAAAATGCAAGTTCAATTACTGTAAACAGGAAAATTTTCACGCCATCTCTATTTTGCGAATAATTATCACAATCTAAATTCGCGCCTTTTTGAATTTGCGATTTCAAAATTACTCAAATTTGTTTCCAAAGCAATTAAAAAATAAATTGACAACTTCTAAGACAAATCAAAGTTAATAAATAATACGGGAAAGCACTGCATGTTCTTTAAAAGTATTGATGATGTTTCATTTAATTGCAAAATGTTCATACAGCTCAACATGAAAATTCTTATTGTGACAAAAATTGATAATCACTCATAGGAAATACTGATGAATGTTGGGGGTGGGGGGTTGGAGTGGTCTTGATCCTGAAATCCCTGGCTTAAAACATGAAATCCCATGGTCCCGAATTTAGAAAAAAAATAATCCTGACATCCCGAAATTTGAAAAAAGAATTTCCAGGTCCTGAAAGAGTCAATCCGGAAATACAGAGCTTAAAAACATATGAATTTACAGGGTTTTATACAATTTCCAGTTTTGATTGTTACTAACCTGACAATGGTGGAATGGTAGCTGTTATGATGGCTTCACTGTCTTCAAGACTGATGGCTTGTATTTCTGTGCTGTCAGTCACAGTGATTAGGCTCCTCCCATCATGGGTAAACTGCATTCTATGTGCTGGTGAAAGACTAGATTTACTTTTAACCTTCTTTAATGTGACCTGTGGTGTCATTGCATATTGGTTATCCTGAAGAGAAAAAAATATAACAAATTAATAATACTTAGTTCACAGATTTTGTGTACAATTCAAGAAGTTACTGTCATGTCTATTGTGCACTAGAGTTGTGTACAATTTGGAGTTTAGTATGCTATTCATTATCACTGAACTAATATATATATTTGTTTAGGGGCCAGCTGAAGGACACCTCCAGGTGCAGGAATTTCTCGCTGCATTGAAGACCTGTTGGTGACCTTTTGCTGTTGTCTGCTCTATGGTTGTATTGTTGTCTCTTTGACACATTCCCCATTTCCATTCTCAATTTTATTTATTTATAAACAGGGCCCTAACATGATCACTAGCTTTTCACTTATCCCCAGGTTTGTACTTAGATGAGTAAAACGATAGGTGCCACATGTGGAGCAGGATCTGCTTACCTTTCCAGAGCACCTGAAATCTCCCTCAGTTTTAGATGGGGTTCCTGTTGCTCAGTCTTTTGTTTTTCTATGTTGTGTTTTATGTACTGTTTTTTGTTTGTGGGTCTTATTCTTTTTTTTATCATGGCATTGTTAATGTATTATGAATTAATGAGTTTGAATCGTTTGCCTCTTCCTTGTCAATGCAGAGGTTTTAAGTTCAAACCTACTCAAGGCAAGATACATTCAACTCTGATCTTAACTGACAAGTAGTGATTGCCAACGTTCCATGATTCTCCAACAAATAAAACTGATGATAAAGGGAAGGGTAGTGAAAGTGGTATTTAACACTAAAAATTAATCATTTATAAACAATAACAAACCATTGATAACGAGTATATTTTGACTGTATCTGGATCACTATAAGCCAGATATTCAGCAGTTTTATTAATGGCACAGCAGACAATTCTTTCACTATCTTTAGTCTTCAGCTGTAGCAGTTTGATTGGTTTTGACATCAATGGTAAAATTTCTCCACTTTTATCTGTAAAACATAAGGGAAGTTTTTATTCATTATAATTATCTACTGTGGACTCATTGTCATTTATCAGGGGATACCAATTTTAGTGGAGTTTGTTGGTACAGGTAATCCACCAAATCAAATAATCAACCAATGACAAATTTACTATCACTGACCACTTAGGAAATATGGTGAAGTGTTAGTTCTAAATAAAAGAAACAATTTCTTAGGGATACTATCTTTGGTGTCTCCTCTTGTTGTAGTATTAAGGTGGTACCCAACACTACAGGGAGATAACTCTGTAAGCTAAACGTTTTAATTACGTTGTGTTGTAAAAGGAATATTAAGCTTCTCAATGATCAAAATTGGTGTTTGTCAAATTGCTATATAACCAGTGTTATTTTTCTGACAAAACAGTTGGTTCAAATTTTTTTATATTTTTATTTAAGTCTCAAAGTAAATCCTTTGACAAAATTTTGAGATGTCTGACATTAACAATCCCTCATAGATTATTTTTTATAAACTTGTATGCAAATCATAATTATTTTGACAGTGAAGAATTATAATCAATATCTACCTGAATTTTTAGTGGTGTGTCCAAGTTTCCAAACTTCTAAGTAATTTGCATATTGCAACATGACAACTTTGGCCTCTGATGCAACTTTGACCATGGAATACTATAACACAAACAATTTATGTTAGGATTTTGCAACAAAAAAAGTATTTATAATACTGCTGACTTTTGTTAACTTTAATAGCGGATTATGAGGTATGGGCTTTGCTCATTGTTAAAGGCTATGTGGTGACCTATAGCTGTTAATTTCTGTGTCATTTGGTCTCTTATGAAAAGTTGTTTCATTGGCAATCACAACCACATCTTCTTTTTTATATTAGTCTTCCTAAGAGAAAATATTATTTAAGTTTTTGGGGTTTTATAGGTGGGTACATCAATGACAATTGCCGTTTGGAGAATTTTGATAAAATTCTAAATGGTAACAGAATCATAAATATAACCTAAACTGAATGTACATCTCCTTTTGAATAATTTATTGCAATATAAATATAAATCCCTTTTCATTTCATTTCATTTATTGAACTGTTCCCTCCAATAATTGTCTACGTTGGGTGCATCAACGATCTCTCAGATAATTCAACCAGAGAATGTGTACAAAATAATGTTGGAAGTTTGAAAATTCAAAAACAATAGTGCTGAGTTTTGATTGGATAGCGCTGCGGTCTGCCCAATACCACTGTGGTAAATTACAATAGTGCTGAACAGCGCTGTGCTTAAACGGCCTGGGGAGAACACTGAGGTTCTTTCTACTTTCTGTTCATCATGTTTAAACTGTTGAAAAATATTGAGAGAAAACTTCAGACTATCCATAAACTTACACTAGGAAATCCAGGATATTTCCGCCTATGTTTTACACCTTTAGTTTCTTTAGCCATGGCAACAACCAAGTTTGTATCAACACCTAAAACATACAGAAAAGTATTCATAGTAATTTAAAAATAAACTATAGCTAGTGAAATTATAACAACTTACACATACGATTAAAAACAAATTGTTAGTAGCTTATATTTTTGAAAAATGGTAAGTCTTTAGCCTTTTATGTGGGAAAAAAGGAAAGTAAGTACTTATAATATTGGAAACCCTTCGAAAAAAGAAAAGTAAAACTTTAAACGTTTCACTGCATCTAAAATTTTGGGACAACAGTCAACATACCTGCCAACTGTCACTTTTTGCGGGGGATTTCCCCCATGGAGGCTCTCAAATTGAAATTTGGAAAGAGCAATTTTGTCCACAATTTAATCAAAACAATTAATTTTACCATGACATTAGGCTTATAAAAGTATGAAGAAGCCAAAAAAACAACATTAAAATGTATTTGCAGGCCCCTTTTAATGTTTTTTAGGACTATGGCAGCCGTCTTGCATGCAAAACCCCCATGGGCATTTTGAAAAGCTGACAAGTGTGTATCTTCTATGTTAACATGGTTAATAGTATGAGATGTAAGATAGACGTAGAAAAGAAAGAACATTATCAACACAATACAGACAAGATCGTAAGAAGTCAGTCGGCAGTTTTAAACAATACCAAAGTGTCTTTGGCATTTGCCAAGCTCTAAATCAAGTCTCGAAAATTTGTTAGTCAATTTCCTAATACATGCAGAGTAAGAGTTTGGTAGGCTTGCTTACTTTGTTTGTATTAAAGTTTGCTCAAGCATTGTTATTAATATTGACATCTGCAAACAATACAAGTAGGGGGAGTTTAACCTGTATAAAGGTAAATTTGATTATTTGATAATGTCCAATCAAATTTAAATATAATGTATATAGTTTTAACTCCGCCTACTTTTATTGTTTGCAGATGTCAATCTTCATTAATATGCTTGAGAAAACCATAATACATACAAAGCAAGCAAGCAAACCAAATCTTTAACTTCCAAGCATTAGGATTATAGCTGTAATATATATTACAAAGACCATTGCATGTATCTGCCTTGATTTATTTATGGATTATTGTTGGTCATCTCAACGAGATTGTTGTCTTGTTTGAATCAGGACAGTGAAAGTGAGGAAATCAATCTATTGAATATGATCAATGGTAATATGTTTATTGCTATTTTACCTATGAGGACCATGTTAATTTTATTGATTTTTGACAACACTATGTCAGCCCTTAGTTTCTAGCAATAATAATATATACAGAGTTTCTTACCACCAGAAACAATTTTATCTCCTGCGACAACCAGATCTCTGACATCATGAGTATGGAAGTGATAAACATCTGACTTGACCCATAACTTCCAATCACTCTCAATGTTAGCTGGTGTATATTCAAATGCTACAATGGAGGGGTCTACACCAGAAGTATACACCTTGTTCTCCTCCTGAAAAATTGAGCAAATCTTTCTATTGTTTCAACATGAGAAATATTTGTTTAAATAGGCCCCTTCACAGTTAGTTCGGACATATTGGATAAGGGGCAAATTTTCATAATGAGATAATAATGGTATGAAAATTAAAATTAAAACAGAGCAGAACATGCATAGGATTTCGCAAACTTTCATACTATTCCCACCTCTTTCCAAAAAATCTGCCCCCTATTCAATATGACTGAGCTAAGTGTGAAGTAGCCTATTCCTTTTTTTTTATTTTAAAGTTAAAAGACTGGAACTTATATAACAAGGTACAGATATACTATAAAGCTCCACTTATAATCACTCTGAATGGCATGGGTTTTGCTCATAGTTTGAAGGTTTGTGACTACAGCTGCTTACATCTACTATATTTGAACTCAGATGGATAGCAGTTTCATTGACATCGTACTACATCTCTTCATTTTTATCTCAATTTTGTTATACTCAGCACAAGAACAAAATAACATAGAATAAAATAATTCAGTTATTTTGAATAAGCTAATTACAGTTTTTAAATCCCTTTTGAATTTGAAATTGAATTTCAAAAATTCAAAATCTAAGAATATTAAGGATGCTATCTTTTGTTCAGGATCTAGAGTAACAATAAGTAGTTACCTCATTCAACGTTAAACATAGAACATCTGCTTTGTGACTCTGATATGTCTACAAAAAACAAACAAAATAAGATAAATACAATTGTTTAGTATGATACAAGAACATTATTCATTTACAATATTTCAGGCATTACCAAATGTGATCTCATTGAAAAATCTCAAAAAAATGTGTGTCAATGCTATTTTAATTCCAGAGGAGATAACTCTATTTCTTACAATAAGTTTTGTTAACTTATGAAGTCAATTCACTTAAATCAAAACTTAATCAGTTACTCCATATAATTCAGGAAAATCGTCAGTCCTCTGATTCCAATACTCCATTACATTCATCATTTTATTGTTTTGCTTGATCCAATATTGTCAAACTGGTTTTTACTGACAAAATGATAGTAGTTTGTTGTGACAGTTTAAAACAGTTTGATCCACATGATCCCTTTTTGAGCACCTGAGATCACCACCACTATTTGGCAGGGTTTGTGATGCTCAGTCTTTTGTTTTCTATGTACTGTTTGTTTCTCTTCGATGGTCTTTTCATTTTTCAGTCATGATCAATTTATTTTCTACGTATGAGTTTGAATTTCCTTTAGAATTCCTCACCTTTATTTTTTTATAAGGTTTCCAGTTTTACTTGCAATATTAGTCATCAAAATTCCTAACTTTGTAACCAGTTAGTTTTGTTGATGGTTTGCAGCAGGACTTAATTTTCATACTTTCAAGATTTCAGGCATAGAATCTAATTACACAATTTACAAATTAGAACCATTTTATTTTTGAATGATCAACAAACCCCTGCCTGACAAAAAGTCAAAGTTTGTAGAAATCTTGACCATGCTACATCTATCTTACCTTTATAAGTGTTCCTTGCTTTCCATTCCAAAAAGAGGTTTTTCCACGGGAATCTCCACTGATTATTGTGAAGTCACTTCAATCAAAAAATAATATTCTATCACTCAAAACTCTAAAATAACATTGAACATTTACCATGACAATTTGATGTTCTAGAATAACAATTGTTAAATTCATTACTAGTATTTATATATCATGTATATGTCAACAACAAACATATTTATAAGAAGCAGATTCATTTAAGTCTTGAGTGGTCTCACAGCAAATTTTTTTTTAAAGTTTTATAAAAGATTCCTGTTTCATCATTTTTGTTTAATAAAACTAATATTTTGAATAAAATAGTTCATTTGACTATGTTACTAACAGCTACAGTATGTATTCTCTTGAAAGAATACAAAGCAAGGCATACACACGATTTATTGCTATTCATACCTTGTAACAGCCACACACCATACAATGGTTTCTTTATTCCTCTCTTGTCTGCCAAGTGTCAGTCTCTGTATAGCGTGGCCTGAGTTCATACTCCATATCCTTATGTTATCTACACCCCCGGTCACTATCAAATCTTCTGTTGGATGCCAGGCTATACTTAATATTCTACCTAGAAAACAAATATAATGTACCTATAGTTATCTACCCCCCTGTCACTATCAAATCTTCTGTTGGATGCCAGGCTATACTTAATATTCTACCTTGAAAAAATATAATGAACCAATAGTTATTATACCTCTGTAATTTTTTTAATTTGTGCTAAAAAATAAGCTTTATATTGAGCATACTTTGGAACAGTAATCCTTTTTTGACACTTCATCTATTTGATTTTTCAATACTTTTGCCACAATGGCCAAGCTAAAACAAAAACTGAAAATTTAACAAATCTTTAACACATATATATTTTGGACAAAATAGATGTGAAAAGTAGTCATATTACTGAAATAAATACTTGTTATTCTCTTATGCTTTTGCCATTTCCAATAGATAAATATCAATATAAGTGTTTTATTCCCCCTTTTATTATGTTGTAAAAAGTTCAAAACTACATGTATAACTAGACATCACCAGAATTGTAAAGGTTCAGATTTCTTCTGACTGCCCTAGCAATCTCATAGATTGAAGAAGGTGGTAATAGGGGAAGTACATTCATGAGGAATCACAGTAAACATTCATGCCAAATGATGTTAACAGTAATTTTTGATGCACGACAATAAATTGTACACTTTCTTTTAGACGATAAGAAAATTGACTGATTTTGACAAATCACGTTAAATTTTCCCAAAAAAGGAGGGTAACGATAGTTATTTGGGTCCTCTGATGAATAACGATAAGGATAGTTTGACAAATCACGATAACCTTTAAACAATTTGATGCTAACAGTAACTATAAATGACCGTTTGACGCCTTAAGGTAAAGATAACTACCCTCATTTAAAAAAAAAAGAAGACACATATTGCTTTTCCATCAAATATCAGATATAAATTAAACATGATCTTTACAGAACTCCTGATTTTGTTCCTGGTTCCTGGTTTGGTTATTTAATTTACTGTGAAGTGTTTCGTAGATTGTTGTTTGTCTTTTTGCAACTTTTGTTGTTTTGTCTGTTTTCTTTTTTTTTTATTTGTGGTGTGTGTGATTGTCCCCTTAAATCTATATGTGAATCTATGATTACATATTATTAAGAGTTAATTCCATACCCTCCTGTTTGTCAAATGCCTGATGATACATCAAAGTATCGTCCTGTGTACTGAACACAACAACACATCCATCCTCTGTTCCTGCCTGTCAATAAAATAAACTAATTATTAAAACAAAAGATTGATTTAATATTTTATAAACAAACTGCATAATTTAATTTCCCAATGTATGCAAAATAAGGCCACATTTAAAAATAATTTAGTTTTGCCAAACCCTAAACAAAGGTGGAGACAGTGGGTAGGTAGGTAGACATTAATTTCTGCATCTGCAAAGGGAAATTGAAGTGTTAGATGTTTTGAGTCTTCATGCATATATACCTATCATAAAAAAATCACATAATTAGGACAATAAAGCATTTTGAGTAGACAGCTCTTTTCTCAGTAGGCAGGATTAGAAACAAACTTATTCTTTTTTTATTGCATAAGAAATATATATTTACAACAAAAAATAAAATAGTTAAGGAAAAGCATAAAAGATAAAATTAGAATTGTGTACAGAAATAAAATAATTTCGAACTTGTTTGAAAATGGGTACTTCACTCCTAAAAGATAAACAAATACATACTGGGGTGTATAGTATCACGATAACCTGTTAAATAGTTAAAAGCAAAACAGTTATCATCCCCATATAAATCAAAAGACTTGAAGCATTACAAATATTTATTCCTCCTCAATTTAAGTCATATTTGTACACATGGTGTTTCAATCTGTCTTCAAAATACATAGAAAAAAAGTTGGTAGGTTTTCTATAAAGATATAGGTATTTTCAAATTTGTTATCTTTTCAAACTATTTCAAACTTACAGCTAACAACTGTTGAGTGGCACATTTACATAAACACCATATTGGTCCAGCATTGGAAGGAGCCAGTTCCTGTGGAAAGAATAATAAATTTAATTACCGGTACTATAATGACATATTGGCCAAAAGGGAACATATTTGATATCATTAAATGTAGTGTAAAAACAATTATAAGAAGATCCAGTCAATCGCCTTCTTCAGATGGAAATGGTAGATCAGTTACCATTATGTTTATTAAGTTACTTAAATCTATAAAAGGGTCAGTAGCCAATTCATAATTTTTTTTACTACCAAGTTTTTTTATGATAGAGATACAATTTTTAACAGATAATCGGGTATTTTCCATTTTCCAACAACATTGTTTTGATTTAATCCACATTAATTTTCAAAACAGTGAAAACAAACATGAAACATAAACTTTGAAGCACAAATCAAAAGTTTTGAACAAACATATTTTACAAGCATACAGCATAATATCACTGCATGATATATATTGGGATCATCTTGCTAGTTATAATAAATATCAACAAATATTTTGCAATTCATACAATATATACATTGTAGCACAAGTATCACTTGAAGGTATGTGTATAAAACTAAAATGTACCTTTGGTTTCAGTTTCTTTAAGTCATATTCTGTCACATTACCATCTAATCCGGCAGAGAATAACCTTGAACCCTGCCAGCAGATAGCTTCAACTGACCTTGACTCACTACCTGGAATTATCTAAAAATAATTGAGCGTGAAATTAATAAAAATTTGCAAGTATCTAATATCAACACAAGTACATTTAGTGTACATATACAATAACAAAATTTGACATTTAACTTGAAATCTGAAAAATCACATTGTTCAACCTACAATTAAGTTTTGAACTCTACCTATTCCATCTGTTATTCACTATTTTCTAGTTGTGTTTTTGACTTGATATCCCAAATGGAGTTAACCCTGTGATGTTTACTTAAAGACACTTTTTTAAGGAATTCTTAGATATCTAAATTACTAATAAGTGCTGGCTGTCTTATTTAATATATAAATATGACATCTATGTTGTTTGTGTTGTTTACCTTTTCCTGGTACCAATCATCTCCAATACTCCAGATCTCTATTGATGCATCAGATCTAAAGAAAAAAACAAAGAAGGGAAAATAGTGATTTGATGTATGTACGTGCTATGCTAAAACTTAATGCTGTAAAACACATTAATACCCCTTTTTATGTAATTAATTAAGATACTTTGTCTTTTCTTGATAGTGATGTTTAGTATTGCATCAGCACACATGAGATATAACTACAATGTACTGTGAATGTTTCTTTTAGAATTGTTCTCCTCGTTTTCCTTCAACAAGAATATTACAATCTACAACTATTAAGTTTGGCTTGTTGCAATATTAATCTTGTTGCATTTTTCACATTGTTACACACATTAAATAATTTCTAGACTAACTTGAATTCAGTCAAATTTTAAGTAGGTCTGTGTTACGCATGTTGAGTGTCCTGTAACAATATTACCAAATTCTATATGATTTGATTGAGGCTTACTGAAGTGAGCAACAAGAAACCATTTTACGAGCATACATATATAGATATATGTATGTACAGAAATACAACTTCATGTTCCCATCCCCTATTGACAAGAGCTTAAAATTAAAGTGTTTAAAATAACATGCAATTTAGATCATTTTTAGGAACAGAATAAAAATATTAAGGTTTAAATTAACTTACCTTGACACAGCCACTCGGTTTAATTCTTTATTATAATCTATACAATGTATTGCTAGTGGTTGGTAATTGAAAAATCTTATGTGATGTACTCTAAATTCACCCATTTCTTATCTACAAAAAAAAAGTTTACATTACTTACACATTCAATATTAACATTTACACAGTGTCCAAATTGACAACCACAAAAAGCAAGAGGTTTCGTTTAAGTTCTATTTATTATCTATCTTGTAGGTTTTTTTCAATAACTGAAGAAAGTCATGTTCTATTGAGCAATATGATTTACTATCCATGCATAACTAGTTGAAGCTCATTTTACCATGTTTTCCAGTCTAGATTTAACAACAGCTTTTAGTTTAACAGGTCAATCAGGGTCTGTACACTCAGCAAGTAAAAGAAGTATATTTTCTACTGTTGCTACATGTTAAGCAAACAAATAAAAACATCGCACAAAGACTGTAAAACTTTGGTCAGAAAAAAAGTACTCTCAAGTCTTTCTTTGGTGTTTTCAATGTCTGAAACAGTGAAAATATATGAACAGAACAGTTTTTCAAATTTACTTCAGCATACATTTTTGTACATGTATTCCATGGTATACATGGTATACACCTCGAATGAGGCTGCAAATATAACACCAAGGTTTTAAAATTAAGGCCTTAATCCAAAACTGATAGCTAGCAATCTTTGTTGACATCTACATCAAGATTGTACAATAATCCATCAGCACATTGATATACATTAAACAAACACTGAAGAGAATCGATTATTTTAAAAGTACAATCAATAAAAATACATTTTTGCCATCTGAAGAAGAAATAGATAATACAAATGCTGATGATACAGAAGCTATAACAGCAATGTCAATATAAAATTCACTAAAATGTACTATGACAAATGTATGAGTCTTGAAAATGATACAAAATGCAGCTGAAAGAAAACATAGAAAAAAGTAAAGAGTTTGTTAAAATGCTGAGACAGTACAGTTCCTTTAAGGGCATATGATACAGTTACAGGGGGGATAATGAAGTTGCTAACGTAAATTGTTATTTTTCAAGACGTCAAACTATGACTTATCATG
This sequence comes from Mytilus trossulus, assembly GCF_036588685.1. Classification (NCBI taxonomy): domain Eukaryota; kingdom Metazoa; phylum Mollusca; class Bivalvia; order Mytilida; family Mytilidae; genus Mytilus; species Mytilus trossulus. The sequence goes on from NC_086378.1 coordinate 7,269,425, forward strand.
CTTTATATCGGGAAAAGATTGAGTTTTCAACTGATTTTTATCATTCAAACTTATCTAACTTAAAAATGAGTTCATGGACCCCTCCTTTATGAAATGCCATTTGGTTTGATTATGTAAGAAGTTTATATGTGCCAATTTTCCTGAAAACTTATATAGTGTTGGTTTTTTTTAAATTTATAAATATACAGCAATAAATAACATTTTTTCTACATTTATGAAAATTTGATAAATATGAGTTAATTGAAAAACAAATTGCACAACTTTAAAGGACATTTATATAAAACAAAATTTTCAAATAATTTAACAAAAAAAACAGCTAATGTTTGTCTTTTAAAACAAACAAGATATGTATTTCTGTCCAAAGAAAAAATATACCACAAATCCTAATTTTGAGCAAAGATATAAAATTTGGTCCTCATTTTACTCAGTAGTACATGAAGGTATATATTTTTTAATTACATATTTCATTTAATCAGGCAAAAATTATGCAAGTATGCAAATTGTCAGCAAAATTTCAATATGGGATCAAAACTGTATCCTTTAAGAGTATCAGAGGATTTCAAACTTTCTTTGATGATAATAGGCATTGCAGTGTACTATCAATGGTATCATCAGTTAAAAACATGCAACCATTCCTTATAAATTTGTCATATTATAAGTTAATTTCATTATGCATGTATACATGTACATGATTGATGTATGTGACACCTTTAATATAAGATTAATTACCTATATGTATTGTTTATTAATATTAACACAATACTGGGGGAAGGGGGAGGGGATTAGGAGGAGTCCTGATCCTGAAACCTTGGCTTAAAAACATGTAATCTTGAAGTCTTTAATATAAATAAATTATAGTCCTGACATCCCGAAATTCAAAAAAAAGAATTCCTGGATCCTAAAAGGGTCACATCCCAAAATGCAGAGCTTAAAACACTGATAAAGGTCCTATCGCCCCTCAATACTGGAATGCAATACTGGTACAAAAATTGTATATTATAATACTAGTATCAGTCAAGGGTCTAACTTAAATAAGTTATCAGAGAAAAATAACATGCATGTTGTTATTACAGACACTTTCATGAGTTGTCTTCTCTTTTTTCCTGAATCTGTAATAACATATGTTGGTTATCAGTGAAATATACCAAAAATGTTTATCTTTAAACTTGGGAATTCTTAGAAACTTTTGCGCAGTAGCTTAATAAATTACCTTGATAACTAATTTTCTAATTCCATTAATACAGTTATGATTAACCATGGTAAATCAATGAGACAAGGCTTTTAAGGGAAATTAAGCTGTAATAACAAGGCTTATGTTATTACAAGCATGTAATTTACTATATCAGAGTAAATGAGACACTTGGAATCTTGCACAGTGCCTCATTACAAGCTCTGATCATCATTTCTTACAATGAATTGAAATACATTCTTATGCAAGTCAGAGCAAAGCCTTTAAAGAGATATAGAGAAGCTGCAATAACACCCATTGGTTATTGCAGGAATGTATTTTCTGTAATAACATAGGTGTACTATGCATGATTGGTAAGCTATGAGCTGTTATATATTTGCAAAGATTAGTATACATGAACATTATAATATCAATAGAACTTGAGAAAAATTTAACAAAATAAAGGTTGTATATTTTCCCTTTGAAACATGTAACATACATATGTTATTACAGTTTTTTGATATTTCAGCTCCCAATAACAACATGTATGTTATTTTTCTCTAATAACTTATTTAAGTTAGACCCTTGACTGAGTATTGTGCACATCCTAGTACACGAGTATTGTGATCACTAACTAACTACAGGAGATCTGTGTTTTTAAATGAACCTATTAACTGATCAAAGATGTAGAGCTGCGATAGTTTTGTAGGATACTTTTATAATAGCTCACTAAAATAAAGTTGAATATCTACTTGGAAGAGAATTTGTAGTAGTCCGTTATGGTGCTTCAATTTTAAAACTGTAGTATATTGGTGTCGTTATTTGGCAGTGGTGCAAGGTTAAGATTTTGGCCCATTGTTATAAATTATCTATAATGTTTGTGTCAGATATACTTGTCGGGAGACGTCGTGCGCAAATTTTTTACATCGACATAATAAAAAAATTTGCCCCTATAGTGAAGGCATATTTTTAGCCATGGTCTATCAAACGACACAAATTGTTATTTACACACTTTACCTATGCAGTGGGAAACTTTAACCATCAACAACGATCAAATAAAACAGGTGTGAATAGTGCTAGAGATTGTAAACAATTATCGCATGTTTTTAAATGGGCGCAGCCATGTTGGTCTATTCTAAATGCCGTACCGTGTCTCGGATAAGGACAACCTTTATATTCCGCGTTTCCAAAATTCGGAAAAAAAATGTGAAGGATTTTCTTATTATAACCAGTAAAACAGATACAAATACTCAATATAAATTGAGACTATTTGATCAATGCATTAATTCCAGGTTTAAAACACTTCTCATTTATTTTCAAATAAACATAAGAGAATTAAAGATCTTGAAATATTTTCTTTTTATTAGATATATCAAGGATTTGTATAGATCCTTGGATATATATATATATTTCTAAGTTTATTTCTAAGTTTAGGATATTTTTCATGAAAATTTATTCAATTTTAGTCATTCAAACTAGGATACATTTCTTGGCACAAGGAAGCCATTTAAGTACCAAGCCACTTTGATATTTTGTTTTTTAAACAATCCATTGGTCATAATAGATATTTATTAAATACATTTTAAGTCCCAAGTTGCTTTATATATTATAGTTTATGAAACACAATTATTTTTTTCTTCTTCAAAATTAGTGTTTCATTATTCAAAGAAAAATTAATAATCTCAGAACTGAATTGTGACTTTTTGTCCTGTGACTTTCTTTCCTACATTCAAGTCAAATCGGTACTATGATCTAGCCAAATTCAGTGGTACCTGGTTAAATCGGCACTCATTTAGTCATTTCGGCACCCATGTTAAATATATTTTTTTAGTATTTACACAAAAAAGAATAAAGCCGGAATAAAGTAGGGGTTGTCCATCGATATTAACTTATAGTTAACATTTTTGGAGGTTTCAGAACCTTTGATGGCCAGTTCCTCACTAGATGTTGAAACTTCTTTTTTATAACTATTCACATTATTTTTTAGTGGCATCACTATCTACGATATGATGTCAAAAACACTGATAAATAAAATACGATTCTCTTCGTTTAAATTATTTATGAAAGGGCAATTTTTAAATTCGTAATAACAGAAACTTTCTATAGTATAGAAAGTCCCCAGTTATAAGCAGTCAGTTCGGTTCAAATATGTTAATATAAGCTCTAAACATCGCTGATGTGTTATTTACTTGGTAGAAGAAGTACTTGCAAGTCAATATGCAATCTGTCCCGGTAAATCCGTATTCACGTGACCTTCATTTTATCCCTTTATATATAGCTGGAGACTGTGCTTGTGCATGTTAGGCGTGCTTAGCTGTTGAAAGGAAATGAATATCAACATTGAAAGTGAAACGAGGGCGAACCATTTCGTTGTCTACTTTTTGATTTTTTTGTATACGTTTTGTACCCATAAAATAAATGTGATATTTTGCGTCAAATTAGTGAACATGGATACGACAGCTAATGCCCCTCAAAAGTCACATTTCCTAATCTATGTTAAAAACTAAATATAAAACACCAATGTTACTGAGATAGCTGAAACAAAATCAGCATTAAATCATATGGAAATAAGAAAATAGAATTTTCGAAACCTAATAATTGTTGCAGCAGTGTCAGAGACAACAGATAGATGTTGCTAAAGGCATAATTAAATCCAGAATACTTACTGGAACCGTCGTATAAAAACTCAAAGTATAAACAACCGCTTTGCCTCCAACAAAATCTGCAGAGTGCAAACTATGTATGGAAGAAACAGAAGACTATACACATTTTCTTGTGAACTGCAAAAGCCTTAACCCAGTCAGGAAAATTCACCATGTCAGACTCAAACACTTGATGATTGTCTGAAAATCAGATCAACTACAACTACATCATTGAATCTGAAGAAGATCTACTCCAATTATTTATTGACAGTTCCACCAACCTTCGGATACCAAAATCTCAATTAGTAGATATAGAAAGAATCTGCAAAGAGCTGGATATATGCATTACATATTAAGAGAGCAGAATTATTGTGAAATATACATAACAATTACACTCTAAAATTAAGAAAGGAAATGGTGAATGTGTCAAAGCGACAACCACCCGACCATAGAGCAGGCAATAGCCGAAGGCAACCAATGGGTCTTCAATGTAGCGAGAATTCCCGCACCCGTAGGTGTCCTTCAGCTGGTCCCTAAAAATATGCATACTAGTAAAGTGATAATGGACGTCATACTAAACTCCGAATTATACACAAGAAACTAAAATTAAAAATCATACAAGACTAACAAAGGCCAGAGGCTCCTGACTTGGGACAGGCGCAAAACTGCGGCGGGGTTAAACATGTTTATGAGATCTCAACCCTCCCCCTATACCTCTAGCCAATGTAGAAAAGTAAACGCATAACAATCCGCACATTAAAATTCAGTCCAAGAGAAGCCCGAGTCCGATGTCAAAAGATGTAACAAAAGAAAATAAATAAAATGACAATAATACATAAATACCAACAGACTACTAGCAGTTAACTGACATGCCAGCTCCAGACCTCAATTAAACTGATTGAAAGATTATTCTGCATATTAACTGCAAGAGTTCAGATATTCAGTGAAGGATAACGAACAATTGTTTTTGACTCCTTGCTGATGAACATCCCATCATCTTGAAAATTATAGCTAGTGTCGGTCATGAGAATGGGTATAAATATTAACTTATCATGGTTATTAATGATATTTTTGTTGTCATTCTAACCCTATATACTCCATTAAAATCGAGAATTGAACCTGTTGCTAGATGATAACTTTATATCTAAAATAACCCTCAATGTTCTAATTTTAACATAAATTGTAATACATGTTAAAATAAAGGGCGTATAACATTTGCGCCGATTTTGAAAATATTCATTCTTTCATTTGCGCCGATTTCATATTTTCATTTGCGCCGACTTCCGAAGGAGAAGAAGAAGAAGTTACCTGAGACAATATCTGAAAAAGTCTAATTTCCATGTCCCCCACTTCACCAGCAATTATTTTTTTATTCAACCATCTTTTTTGAAAATTTTAAGTGTCAGTATAAACTAAATTATATAATGCACCAACCCCTGCCAATTAAACACCCATTCTTATATTTCTTTCAATAAGATATTGTAATTTAAATGTTCACCCCCCCCCCCCCCCTAAAATCATATTGTCCCCTGTGGTTTTTTTTTAAAACTAAATCATTCAAATAATATCCAAATTAATTAAACAGGCGTCCGATTCTCACATATATGATATATTATATAATAAACTTGCCCCTAATTTGTCTTTTTTATATTATAACTATAGCATGTAATAAAATTTTGCAAATTTTAAGAGAAAAAAAGGTGTCCCCAGGGGTAATTTCGCTCCTGTTACCACTGTTCTTTTTACCTGTGGAAACGTTTACACGACCAAGAGTTATTTTCCAATTATGTGAATCTTGAGCATCATTTCCTGAATGCATTAGTACAAAGAAATAGTTGGAAAGGCGGCCAGGTTTGAAAATTCAAGCCCATCCAAGGTAAGAATTTATAGAAAAATACTTGTTGGTGTTCTTTCCTGTTATAGCCTTTTCTTACACTTTCTGAGAATATTTTTAAATGTGCATCACAACATTAAGTGTGTTTTTATATCATCTTTTTAAAAGTTATATGTCACAGGAAATACACCTTCATTTAATGTGAAAAAAGGACTAAAAATATCGCGTAATTCCTTTCTGTTACGTTCTGTCATGTTATACCTGATAAAAAAAAAGTAACAGCATAACCATCATCAGTAATAGGAAGGATGTTCAAGACAATTTCACTGAAGAATCGAAAAGTTAATGTATATATATGTTCCTGATGTACTCTATGCTAACCATTTAATTTGATATAAGTTCTCACCACCATATCAAAAAAATTTCAAATTATATACAGTATATTGAATAAAAAAATAGTTTTATTTTCTTTTGATAACAGCAGAGAACATTTATGCAATTCTAGTATAGTAGATAGTAACAGTAAGGAATTTATTTTCTAAAATTTCATTACCTAGGCCAAGGATTTGTATAGTTAGATCTAACTATACAAATCCTTGCCTAGGCGGGTTTTTCATCTTGCAAATACAGTTTCAAAGGATAAATGACTTTTTTTGCTGTTATCTTCCAATTGTGACCAATCTAAAATGACGCTTTTTCTTAAACTTTAAAATAAAGCAGAAAAATCCTTTCTGTTACCAACTCTGTCCTGTTACCATTGTCCTGTTACTCAAGATTCTTTCATGTTACCGACATATCTGACTATATTGAGATAACCATATTATGATTGTTTCCTCGGAGTTATGTATTTTTGTGATTTTACTTTCTACTTTTACAATTTTAATTCTATTTATCATAGTTTAAACAATATAAAAAAGAAATAAAACACATCATCTATAAGTTAACTTAACCAGGTTGTCAAAAATTCATACGATAAGTAAATAATTTCATAAAAATTGAATCAACACTTTATCATTTCAAATGAACACTTTACTGTTTGGTGCAATCTGGTTTCATTGTTGTCTTACCTACGAATATCAACATTTTAAAATCGGAAACCAGTTATGTTTTATTAAATATTGCGGGAAAAAGAACTTGTTGACAAATGGTTCAAAACATCTCCAACATGAATATATACGTACACTGGTTGTAAGGTAAGTTTTACTAAATACACTTTTAATTGGCAATTCGTTATGTAGTCCATTAATCATGAAAATTCATGAAATAATTGCCACTGGACATTTAACTTTTAAGCAATCATTTGTAGTTGAGTTGCTTCTCCTCAGAACAGGTAGAACAAATAAAGTCAGTCTCAATTAACTGAGATAGGGAATCGATTCATTGGATCAGTAGGTTAATGCACTAACTGTCATGCAGACGACCGGGGATCGAATTCCGATGGTGACGATATGAATTTGTAGAGTAGATTCATATGTACTAGCTGTGGAACCGTAGCTCTTAGGTCCTTATGTTATTTTTTGACTATTTGCGGACCGGTCCGCAAAATCAAAAAAAAATTAAAAAGGACCAAAAGAGTTACGGTTCCGCAGCTACATATGTACGTGCTGTCTGGTTACACATTAATCACTCAGATGAACAAACATGAGAAGGGATAGGACCTTGATTGGGACTCTGTGGTAGGGAGGACTTCCCTCCTCAATTAATAAAAACAGTAGTTACTATTTACAGGAAAATTATTTACAAATAAAACTATGTACATCGGGATCTTAGGAGTTCTAGGTGTGAGAAATTAAGCTCCTGTCATGGCCTATGCAAGTCCAAATAATTAAGGCAAGGCTATTTTTTTTTCCAGGACGCCTTCCTACGACGTCATAACGCTGAAGCCATTTTTTACGTCTGGAGTATAAGAGTAATTTTTAGGGGGGGGGGGGAATTTGACACCTTATTTTGACATAAAATTTTCATTGACAGTTAGAAATTTTTACGTAGTTACAAAGTCCTATAAAGTCCTACTTTATTGATGTAAAATATTTCCAGAAATATTCAAAAATATTATAAAATAAAGTATGATTCCATTTGAGGTTACCAAGATATCAATTGCTCTCTTCTTTAATAACTATACGTACTTAAATATTTTTTCAGTCAAATCAGATATACTAGCCAACGCTAAAAGATGACCGCAGGGTCTTCATGTCCATTAATAATGACTGCATGGTCTCCAAGTTCGGCTGAGTAATAACTTCTAGTACTTTTTAACTTAATATTTATGATTTTATTCTTGTGCTTCATTGTTCCCAATTTTTATTTTCCGTGCAACGTTTTTGCAATTTTTATTTTACGTGTTCCCGTGTTCATACCCCCCTTTACCATCCTCTGGTAAGGTATTACACTCACTAAATAACAGTCTTTGGTGTTGCATGGAAAGAAGCTGTATTTGTAAGTGTTGCTTATAGTTTGAAGATTTCAAAATCTATTTTGGTGTCAGGTGATATTGCCATCTTGTCCGGCTTTGTTGTTTCATATATGGACCATAATTTGCTATTGGGCTCCGTTTCCTATAACTATAGAAAAGTGATAAAATGTGAATTACTGTAAGAAAAGTTGCAACTACATCTAAAGATGCCATTATTTTTATCAACATACAAGTGTATGCTACTCTTCCCTAGAAAAAAATTTAAAATATACGTATTTTTGTGTCGTTTCTCGCGTTACTTTTTGCTTCCGAAGAGCATAACGCTGACTGATTTATAGATAATCGTCACCGGCAAATTCGTAACTTTTGCTTTCAAATAACAAAGAACATCAACCAATAAGAAAAGTGAGAAGAAAATGCTGAGAACTATAAGTATTTATGTAGCAGATGTAAGAACAGTGGCGTGATTTTTGTGTCCGATTTAGTAACGCAATTTTTAGATGATGTAATCTGCTTTGTTGTAATAGAATTCTTAAAAACAATATGCAAATATGAACTCTCACGAGATGTTCAAACAGGTAAATCCGAGATGATTTACATTCTTGTTTTGATCTTCGTAATAATTAAGTAAGAAAATTACGTTGTCGTTATGCGTTACATTTCACACGAAACAGAAGTCCAGTTATTTATTAAAATTGTTTTTGTCCTTAAGTTCTAACCATTTCCGGTCATACGTGAAACATGTGACTAACATGTGATAACGCCATTACGGCCGGATGTACGAAATACTAGGTCTATTTAAAACATTGTTTTTGTTTCCAACGGGATGTTAGCAAACATAATCTGTAGACTTGTTTCGTCTTGTTTAAAAGAGGAAAATACAATTGTCAAAGAGATTGTGCCGGTGGTCTGTTATTTTTCCTATGTGCATAATGTTACATACGATCCTGTGTGAAAATAAATGCCCAATGACTTGACAAAATCGATTTCATATTTGACAGACGTTAGAACACACTTCGTTTCCCGATATTGACGTGAAGAGTCCTTGGAAAAATCAATCAAATTACGTCTCTTATCATTGTACTAATGCTCGTTGGATTGATTTAACTTCAGCAGTAAATATTACTGGATATTTTAGGTGAATAAACATAATTTAAAAACAAATATATGTTAATATACCGTTACACTTAGAATGTACAAAGTTGGAATCTTTGTCACAGTTTTTAATTAATATTTTTGATTCATGTTCTGCAAACACTTATCAGAAACGCAATAAACTTGTCAAAGGAGAAGTAAACTTTTACCATGCATGACTTGAAAGGAAGTACTTTATTGATTTTAGCCCACTAAAGTAGGTTAAAATGTGGAAACCATGTAGATGGTGTACAGGTCACAAGTATCACATTGTGCCTATTTTAAAGATTTTAATTCCAAGTTAAAAGTTTTTTTCTTTACTGGATTTAAAGAATGTTACATTGCCAATGATTTGGAATAAATTGTATATAACTGGAATATCAAAACCAAATATAAATACATTTTTTTTGCTTAAACATCAAGATACAACGATTATGGTATCCTGTATCAATGAAGAAAATATGGAAAATTCTGAATAAATTGTACTAATTGTTTTCAAAACAAGCACATATTTAGGAGTTTTATAAAACTGTTACATTTAAGATGGATTTTAAGAAAAAGTATACTGTTCAGATTATTTTAAGCAGATTTTGCAATAAAATAAAACTAAAAAAATGCTTTCGGTTTCTTATGGTTTCCTGTCAGGTTTAAAAAAAACTTTAATATAACATTGAAAATAGATTTTAAATATTAACATGAAGCAAGTAACACTAGTAATGGTGTTTATTTATGCCTTTTGAATTATATTGTGCAAAAAAGGAGAAAATAAAGATTGGTTTCCTGTTTGGTTTCATGTCACGTAAACGGTGAATCAAAATGTATCAATTTTTCTCGAAAAACTCAATTGTTCCATTCATACTATTCTAACACCAACACAACCCACAAAATAAAAGTTAAAATTTTAGAACTTATAAAAAAGGATACAAAAAGAAACCAAAGGCCGAATACCAAATTATGGTCCATATTCTGGAATATATAATTATAGATATTTTATGTTGTAAAGCTTTAATGTAACAAGCAAATTAAAGCCTTAATTCCCCTGGAGTCCCCTGAATAAAAATTGTACTAGTTCAGTGAAAATTGACATCACTCTTAACTTCAAAACATATAAATGAAAATTAAAAAACACAAAACTAACAAAGGCTAGACACTCCTGACTTGAGACAGTTGCAAAAAGTGGTGGGGTTCAACATATTTTGTGAGATCTCAACTCTCCCCTACTCCTCTAGCCAATGTAAAATAAAGAAACACACAGCAATATGCACAGTTAAACTAAGTTAAAAAGAAGGGCAAGTCTGATGTCAAAATAGGTAACAAAAGAATGTTTAATTCTGAGAAAGATTTCTGTCTGTTATATTTCTCATGTATATTTTAGTTTAAAACAGGAATTTAACAGGTCAACATTAGTTTCATGTATTTTAAAACTAACTCTATAGTTTTCAGATGTATTTATAAAAAAAGATCATGAATTAGAATGAAACAAGATGTCTGGAAACAGTTATGATGAAGCTCAAAAACTGAAAAAGAATCTGAAGAAATGGGAAGCTGATTTTATATCAGAGCATGACAGAAAACCTAAAAAGGTAAGCATGTCTGGTCAAGTAAGTTCATAATTGTAATTATTTCAAAATACAAAAAAAATAAGTTCATGAATCAGTTAGATATTTGCACTTCTGGTATTCATAATCATCTGGTAGTTGACTTCCTGTGTGTCAATAACATATAGTTTGCCTAAAACATGTAAAGTGTAAGGTGCTTTGTAATACATTTCAACAGCATTCAACCTACATTCAGCCTGCAAATATTCAATGTGAAAATTCATGATGATTCAATATATATACAACTTTGAAATATACAGTACATATGTAGTTTATTTAATTAGGATGTTCATCTGTGTATGCCAGCTTCTAAATATTTGATAATTGATAAGATAAATTTCTAGATTTGAAGATCAGCAATGATTGAAATATAGATTTGAAGATTGGCAATGATTGTAGAATTTAAGATCGGCAATGATTGAAATATGGATTTGAAGATCGACAATAATTGAAATATAGATTTGAAGATCAGCAAAGATTGAAATATAGATTTGAAGATCGGCAAAGATTGAAATATAGATTTGGAGATTGGCAAAATTGAAATATGGATTTGAAGATCAGCAAAGATTGAAATATAGATTTGAAGATCAGCAAAGATTGAAATATAGATTTGAAGATCGGCAATGAATGAAATATAGATTTTTAAAACATAAGATGTCATAAATGTTTATTGTTAAATAATTATTATTGCATAGCAATATAATATTTCCCACAGAAAGTTACTAAAAGTTAGTGTGCATTAAATTCCAATATTGCACTAGTGCAAAAAATCTTCAAAATTCATGACTTCATCAACGACAAAATCTTTAAGTTTAAACCAAGTTTTACTTTCAAATATTATATTGCTATACAATAAAAGGGTTATTGCATGAATATTAGGGAATGTTGTCCCTCATAAACCATATATTGCACTTGCAAGCTCGTGCAATATATAAAATTCAACTTGGGACAATATTCCCCAATATGCATGCAATAACCCTATACTATCACATTACAGGACATAAATTATATTTATTTTAATATTATTTTCAGGAAGATATTGATGCAGCTCCACAAAACATACAAGGTAATGATTATTGTTACTAAAGACAGCTCCACAAAACATACAAGGAAATTTCACGTCTATTTAGTTTCGTGATTTTCAAATTTATATGATATAGAAAATTAAGGAAAGATCTAAGTTTTACATTTCGCAACATTTATATATATATATTCTACTCTCGAAAGTTTGGAAAATAAATTGCTTGTTAAAATAACTTGCTTTACAGTAATGCTAAACACATGTATTTGATTCAAATTATACATTGATGAGCATTTTCCTACATCTATTTGTTTCCAATGGTGTACTGTTGCTCGTTTTTTTTGGATTAAAAAATCTCTGCATGTATTTAAATCACCTCATAAAAATGATCCAGATTTTGGTACCAGATGATAAAAAGTTAATTATGCCATTAATTTCTTTTTTTCATATTTTAGACACATACAAAGATTATAACAAGCTTAAGCGTCAGATTCAGGTAGGCCTCTTGTTTTATTCTATGTTCTGCAATATGTTTTAACCATGAATAAAAAAAATATCCTTTGGTAAAAAAGCTTGCTCTTATTTCATTTCATATTTTCTGGTAAGAAGAGTGCCTTATGTCAGCCAGTTACACAAAAAAAAGTATCAAAACACATTAGTATGCATATATCAACAATTCTAGGCTTGTAACTTTTCAATATGTAAAGGTCTAAATTGTCCAGAATTTAGAAAAGTTGATGCAAAGATCTGCAATCAACACACAAGTGCCTTTCAGGTCAAAACACCTTTAGATATGCTTTAGATAACAATAATTATTCAGTGCAATTTCACTTTAAATATTTTTTTCAAAACAATCACTGAATTTGAATGAATTAATGAATACTTTATTTGCAAGAAGCCTACACATGCTATGCTAACGAAAATATATGAAATATATGACAAACAAAAACCCAACAGAGAACAATACATTTGTATATCAGACAATAGTAATAAGAAGATGTGGTATGAGTGAGAATGAGACAACTCTCTATCCAATTCATAATGTGTAAAAAGTAGACAATAAAAGGTCAAAATACTGACTTAAAACCAGAGCTTTGGCTCATGAACACCAAACATCAAGCTAAAAAAGGGCCTGGATATAAGACTAATTCAATACATCAATGATGGCACATTAGGAAGGGGTATAACTTTCATTACAAGATTTTGTAACCTCTCTTAACATAAATGATAGTATCAAAAACAAGTGTATTATTTATAGGAAAGATTAGACAAGAAGAAATCAAGTCAAAGCAGTGAAAAAGATCATTTAGAAGAAGGACATGATCAAAATCAAAACATTTCTAACCATTCCACACCAGGAAGCAAGGAAGGGGAGATAAGAAGGGACAAATCTTTTGAAGAAGAAAAACAAACAGATGAAAATGTGCCTGATGTTTGGAGTAGAGAATTTGATAAAAAGAAAAATGAGGTTACCGGTAACAAGACTGTTGGGCAAACTGATTCAACAGGAAAAAAATCTAATCAGTATCTACAAAAACTAAGCAGTAAATTGTTTGATGGGTCTAAGAAAATGGGTAATGCTAGACCAACTTACAGGCGTTCTGAACCAGTAGTTGTTCGGAAAGAGTTAAAAAATAATAATGACAAGGAGAAGAAGACTGACATTTATGACCATCCCATCTCAGAGGAAAATTTTAAAATAAAAAATGAGCTTTTTGAAAAAGCTGCCTCTTTTGTCAATAAAAAACAGATACCGACTGATTATGATTCAGAACATGTAATTTACCATGATAAGTTCAAGGTCAAACCAAAGACAAACCTTTCACAATTTTCTCAGAGTTTTTGTGATAATGACTTGAATGAAAGTGGAACTACTGGTCAGGCATGGGATGAAGTTGATCACATGACACCATTTGCTGACGAATCTGATAAATATTCGTCAAAAGGTGTAAGTGAAGATCCAGCTTTTGTTGAAAAATCTCCGAAAAAATTTGATAGTGCAAAGAATTTAAATATGAAAGATGGACAGAGTCCTGATTTAACCATCAAACATGATCACTTTGTTTCTGATCATGATGAACCAATGGATGTTGATGATAAGAGCGATAGTGCTAATGTACGCAGGGTGAGGAAACCAGTTAGTAGAATGAAGAAGAAAAGTATTTCTGAAAATAATGAAAATGAAGATATGAATAAAGAAGACACAATGAAACTCTCTGAGAATCAAAAAAAAAATAAAGAAGACACAATGCAACTCTCTTGTAATATGTTTAATTTTGATGCTCCTGAGGATGATGTACCTATTATACCAAAGCATGGGAAAAGAAAAGCAGACGACAGTTCAGATGGACCCAGTAAAAAAAGGAAAATAAAAGTTGTTGACGAAGACACCAAAGTAAGGGTTAATTAATTCTAAAATATTTTTGTTTACCAAAAATTTATAAAGTGCATTTTAAATTCACGAATGATCATTCAGATTAAATTATTGAATGAAGCTTAAATGCATACTAAAATTTTGAAAGAAAAATTTGACGTACTGTAGTGTTTAAATTACTAGTATTCAAGCTACAGTAGTTCCTTATTATAAAAATAAGAATCTTTTTCTACCTACAAAGGCAGTACCTCTCATAATATGTTCTTCATAAAAGAAAACGTTAGAATGGTAAGAATCCAAGTTTAACATTGTTATAGGGAGCCTCCGTGGCCGACTAGTCTAGGTAGTTAATACTGAAACACGTCAACAATGAGGCTGTGAGTCAGAACCTTGTGTGGGTGCACATGACTCCAATCTTATTTGACTAGGATTGTCAGTTTTTCTATCAAATGTCGGTGGTTTTCTCCAGTCACTTAATCTTCCTCCAACAATAAAAACTGGCCAGAATGAAATAGCAAAAAAGCAGTGCTCATACCTGTCAACTCACCCGTTTTTTGCGGGTGACACCCGTTATTTTCACCTCTCACCCAGGAGTTTTTCTTTACCCGGCGGGTCCCGGGAATTTCTAACATTACCCGTTTCACCCAGATTTCTGACCGGAATTGTTTCCGGTATTTAGAAGTAATACGACCTTCGGTTTTATCGGTCTTTTTCAATGTAACCAAAAGTCAAAATGTAGGACTGTTTACCTGGGCTACGTAACGATATTTTCAACAAGCTACAAGATGAGTTCAGTGACTATCAGTTGACCCCATTAGATGAACTTCCACTTTGCACTTCCCCTGAAACTGACATTGGTACATTTTGGGGAGAAATGTCCAAGTTGCATGACATTTTTCTTAACAAGCCAAGATTTTTTGTTTTGTCAAAACTTGCTAAAACATTACTGGTTTTGCCAAACAGCAATGCAGACAGTGAGAGGGCATTTTCTTTAGTACAGAAAATAGCTACAGAGTTTAGGGCTGATCTTAATAAGGATACACTGTGTGCTCTTCTTTCTTGTAAAATGAATACACATTTGCATTGCTATGAACTGAAACCAAGTGCAGTTCTTTTAAAGAATGCCAAGTCTGCTACTATGGAATATAACAATAGTCTGAAATAAACTTGTATACATGTTCTAACTGTTTCAGTTACATATTGACTATATAAATTAGATGTAAACATATTTTTGTTCTTCAATTGAGCCCGCAAAATGTCGTACGCATTATGACCTGAGATTTTTTTTTTCAATGCAGGTCATGACCTGACTTTTCATTTTCAGAGGTTGACAGGTATGAGTGCTTAAAAGTGACTCTACAAACACATAAATCAAAACAAATCAACATTGTTAAACAAAAAATGATTCTTAATCACCAATCACTGAATAGCAATGGAGGTCAATTGTATACAATGGATCCTAGCTACCATGATTATTTTGTAATATACTAAGAAATCTGTACCCTAATTTACATATATATGGTATCTTTACATATTTTCTTATTTACTTTGGATTCGTTTCTTTTCGTGGGTATCAATTTTGGTGGATTGTTGAAACCTTGCATATTCGTGGATATTTCATTTCATGGTTTTGCCAATCTCTATATACAAAGCCTATTGAAAAAACAATATTCGTTGAAACATTTGAAATCATGATTCACTTGTACCCACGAAAACCATGAAAATTGATCTAAGGAATAAAAATGAATTCACAGTATTGACATCATTTAAAAATTTAAAAAAAATATCTTTGATTTCGGCCAAAAATATAATAGAAATAAGGGTGGCCTCATGCAGTTTGAACAAATAGTAAAATATCAATTAAAGTAAAACTGCCTTTTACACATTTGATAGCTCTACTTGCATTCAGTTTGTAATTGTGTAAACAAACAATGTGTTTTTTATTTTGTAAATATGTTTTATACTGAAGGACAGTGTTGAAGGAGTTGATGATGAAGAAAAGCCAAAGGCAAAAAAATCTTATGCACCAGCAAGGTAATTAGATATAAAAAGATGTGGTATGAGTGTTAATGAGACAACTCTCCATCTAAGTCACAATTTGTAAACCATTATAGGTCAAAGTAGGCCTTCAACACAGAGCCTTGGCTCACACAAAACAACAAGGTATAAAGGGCCCTAAAACTGAATAGTGTAAAACCATTCAAACAGGAAAATTAATGTTCTAGTCTATAAAAAGAAATATAAACCAGAAACACTTCTGAACCACATCAACAAACGTTGAACCCTAATTAATTTGTCGCCGCGATATAGCCTTATTGTGCTAATGCGGCATAAAGCAACCAACAATCAATCAATCTGATTATTTTGAAGGGGAATGTAAACAGAATATTTTTGTGCAACCACTTTGCAATTTTCATTTTTTAGCTCACCTGGCCCGAAGGGCCAAGTGAGCTTTTCCCATCTCTTTGCGTCCGGCGTCCGTCGTCGTCCGGCGTCCGGCGTCCGTCGTCTGTCGTCCGTCGTCCGTCGTCCGTCGTCGTTGTTAACTTTTACAAAAATCTTCTCCTCTGAAACTACTGGGCCAAATTAAACCAAACTTGGCCACTATCATTATTGGGGTATCTAGTTTAAAAAATGTGTCCGGTGACCCGGCCAACTAACCAAGATGGCCGCCATGGCTAAAAATAGAACATAGGGGTAAAATGCAGTTTTTGGCTTATAACTCAAAAACCAAAGCATTTAGAGGAAATCTGACATGGGGTAAAAATGTTTATCAGGGCAAGATCTATCTGCCCTGAAATTTTCAGATGAATCGGTCAACCCGTTGTTGGGTTGCTGCCCCTGAATTGGTAATTTTGTGGATATTTTGCAGTTTTTGGTTATTATCTTGAATATTATTATAGATAGAGATAAACTGTAAACAGCAATAATGTTCAGCAAAGTAAGATCTACAAATAAGTCAACATGACCAAAATGGTCAGTTGACCCGTTTAGGAGTTATTGCCCTTTATAGTCAATTTTTAACCATTTTTCGTAAATTAAAGTAATCTTTTACAAAAATCTTCTCCTCTGAAACTACTGGGCCAAATTAATCCAAACTTGGCCACAATCATCATTGGGGTATCTAGTTTAAAAAATGTGTGGCGTGACCCAGTCAACCAACCAAGATGGCAGCCACGGCTAAAAATAGAACATAGGGGTAAACTGCAGTTTTTGGCTTATAACTCAAAAACCAAAGCATTTAGAGGAAATCTGACATGGGGTAAAAATGTTTATCAGGTCAAAATCTATCTGCCCTGAAATTTTCAGATGAATCGGTCAACCCGTTGTTGGGTTGCTGCCCCTGAATTGGTAATTTTGTGGAAATTTTGCAGTTTTTGGTTATTATCTTGAATATTATTATAGATAAAGATAAACTGTAAACAGCAATAATGTTTAGTAAAGTAGGATTTACAAATAAGTCAACATGACCGAAATGGTCAGTTGACCCGTTTAGGAGTTATTGCCCTTTATAGTCAATTTTTAACCATTTTTGTAAATCTTAGTTATCTTTTACAAAAATCTTCTCCTCTGAAACTACTGGGCCAAATTGAACCAAACTTGGCCACAATCATCATTGGGGTATCTAGTTTAATAAATGTGTGGCGTGACCCTGTCAACCAACCAAGATGGCCGCCACGGCAAAAAATAGAACATAGGGGTAAAATGCAGTTTTTGGCTTATAACTCAAAAACCAAAGCATTTAGAGGAAATCTGACAAGGGTAAAAATGTTTATCAGGTCAAGATCTATCTGCCCTGAAATTTTCAGATGAATCGGTCAACCCGTTGTTGGGTTGCTGCCCCTGAATTGGTAATTTTGTGGAAATTTTGCAGTTTTTGGTTATTATCTTGAATATTATTATAGATAGAGATAAACTGTAAACAGCAATAATGTTTAGTAAAGTAGGATTTACAAATAAGTCAACATGACCGAAATGGTCAGTTGACCCGTTTAGGAGTTATTGCCCTTTATAGTCAATTTTTAACCATTTTTCGTAAATCTTAGTTATCTTTTACAAAAATCTTCTCCTTTGAAACTACTAGGCCAAATTAATCCAGACTTGGCAATCATCATCTTTGGGGTATCTTGTTTTAAAAATGTGTCCGGTGACCCGACTTTCAAATCAAGATGGCCGCCACAGCTAAAAATAGAACATAGGGGTAAAATGCAGTTTTTGGCTTATAACTCAAAAACCAAAGCATTTAGAGCAAATCCAACACGGGGTAAAATTATTACTCAGATCAAGATCTATCTGCCCTATAATTTTCAGATGAATCTGACAACCCGTTGTTGGGTTGCTGCCCCTGAATCGGTAATTTTAAGGAAATTTTGCTGTTTTTGGTTATTATCTTAAATTTTATTATAGATAGAGATAAACTGTAAACAGCAATTATGTTCAGCAAAGTAAGATTTACAAATAAGTCAACATGACCGAAATTGTCAATTGACCCCCTAAGGAGTTATTGTCCTTTATAGTCAATTTTTAACAATTTTCATAAAATTTGTAAATTTTTATTAACATTTTCCACTGAAACTACTGGGCCAAGTTCATTATAGATAGAGATAAATGTAAGCAGCAAGACTAGTAAAGTAAGATTTACAAACACATCACCATCACCAAAACACAATTTTGTCATGAATCCATCTGCTTCCTTTGTTTAATATTCACATAGACCAAGGTGAGCGACACAGGCTCTTTGGAGCCTCTAGTTTTACATGTAATTTGTGCTAGGAGCTAATTAGTGCAAATTTTAACAATTAAAAAAAAAACACAAAATGCAAGCTATTATTAAATTTTATTGTTCATCTTGAAATGGCTGAATTATTTCCAGCCTGTCCATACATATAGCCCTCTTTAGGACCCTCTTAGAAATATATGGTAAAAAATACAACACTGTTATCAGGTGTGAACTCCTTCCTTGAATTATTTGGCAACACTCTTTTAGTTTGAAGAATACCATTACTCATGAGACATTAAGTGATTTAAGAATTTCATTGTATTGCAGACATATAATGTTTCATATAATTTTTATGCCCCACCTACGATAGAAGAGGGGCATTATGTTTTCTGGTCTGTGCTTCCCTTCGTTCTTTCGTTTGAACGAATGTTCCCTATGATATGATCTTTCTAATTTCAATACCAAATTAGATTTTGGACTCCAATTTCATGGTACAATGAACAAAAAAAATTATAGTGTGAGTGGGGCATCCATGTACTGTGGACACATTCTTGTTTAAATTGCTTTTCTATCCATGACACTTATTCTTTCAGGAATAAAGCAGCCTCTTCATCATCAGAAAATTTTGTGCGACTAAATATGAAAATAAAGACATATAAAAGGAAAGGAAAGAAAGGCATGACGGGACCACAAATGAGAAGATTTCAATGGAAACAGAAAATGAAGTCTCGCAGCAAAAGTTACGGAGATAAATGTTTTAAATGTGGACAGGAAGGACATTGGGCTAATAAGTGTAAAGGTATATTGAAAGAAAAAAAAAAGAATTAATTAGCATTTTACAAGAATAGTAGGGGTTTTTCTGTTCAACTTTACAATGAAATAGAGGACAGTTCTACCATCACAAATTGTTTATGTAAAGTAACAGTGTTAGTGTTCTAACTTTTAAACTCTTATTAGAGCAGGTTGGGAATAAAAGAATATGTAGCCTACACCTAAATGAAACAGCAACCCAATTATGAAATAAAAACTTTGAGACATCTAGAGGTCTTCAGCATGAGACAAGTCTTGACAATACAAATTCAGATACATTTGAATAGATTTAAAGAGACCCCAAAAAATTAAGATACACAAATCATGCATTCTTACAGTTACTAACTTTCACTGTAACATCTACCAATGTAATTTGAGGCATATTTTTATCAGCAATGTTTTGAATTTGATCTTCTTGAAAGCCTTAAAAGTGAAGAACAGAAAATGAAAAGAATTAAACCTTTAAGCTGTGTTTCAAAATGTTATTTTAAGTGAATCAGTGCTGTTTTTGGAAAGATTAGAACTTGTTCTAAATCTTTACTTAGGCACCGGCCTCCCTAACAACAGGACAGGTTAGCTACTGTTACTAAATGTATTCACACTGAAATATAGTTCCCTATGGCTCTCATGTATGTGCACATAATACAAATATAAACTGAAAAAAACTGGGTATATTATTGGAGCAGTTCATTCAAGAATGTATGTCATTAAGGTGTGTTGATGTGCAGGCTTTTTAAAAAACATTTTGATTAGGTAACTGAGTATTGATTCAACTAGTATGATTGACAACTGTCATTATCACTAAACAGTTAGAGACAAGGTGGACCTTTAATTACAATGCCCCACCTCCTAAACTGCCAATCAAATTGACCACATTACCTATCAACCTCAGTCTTACATAATTATACAGACCACTCAATATACATATAATTCTTAATACACAAGTATTTGACCTCATAATTGAATACACAAATTTGTATATTAGATGTTTGATATTTATAAGGATGATAGATTTATTTATTGCCAATTACTTTTGATCTACATTACATAAGGTGATTCTGTAAATTATATCTGAAAGATAAATGATTAATGGATTAACAAGATCTAAAAACAAAAGAAATATGAATAAATAAAAGGCATTCAAGTAAGGCCTATAATTTACTTGATAAATTTCCAATAATCATCTGTAATTAATCAACAATTAAATTAGTACACTTTTATTTATCAGGAATTGGCTTGAAACCAGGGCTTCCAAAACAGTCATATATTCCGGTCATTTGTATAATGTCCGGTAAAAGTCCGGCTGGGCAAAGCATGAAACGGTCATATACTTTTTAGTTTTCAAGGCTTTTTCTGTCATTTTTACATAATTCACGATCTTTTTGACCCAACCTTTTGCCTTTAACATCGTTGAACATCAACACATTTCCGGTCATAAATGTGACATGATGATTAATTACTATCAAAACAACACCTACTTCAATACTTTCTAATTTTAATCAAGGCTAATTAGTAGTTGGACAGCTGAAATCTACCTGTTCAAGTGACAGGTGAAGTATGTTCAGTACCGGATAATGTTTGTGTCATTTTGGTCTTTTGTGGATAGTTGTCTCATTGGCAATCATACCACATCTTCTTTTTTATATCGTATAAATTGATCCGTTTATTCACAATTATTTTCTTACATTTCAGCGGTTTGTATCTAATTGATTTAGTCCAAAGATTAAAATTATTAGAAATTAGTTTATCAACATGATTTGATGAAAAATCTAAAAAGGTTTTAAATAAAAAATAGTCAGAACTACGTCTTATGAACTAGAACATGTGTGCGCATGTGCACAGGTGGGAAATTTAAAAATGCATCCTACATTTCTTCAAAAATGCTAAAATTATCATGGATACCTGTATCTAACGTTCAATTCAAGTATTTTGTTGAAGAAATAACGTGGAAAGGGCTTCTTCTCTCAGTCATGCTTTGTAAACGTACACGGATTTTACGTATCTGTTTATGGTCCATGTTTTACCATTATCAAGTCAACATCCGGTTAAAACAAAGTGAAAACGAAAGTAAAGTTTTTGACAATGTCATTTTGCACAAATAAAAAGTCTAAGGCAGATATGAGCACGCTTATGTGCACGCTTTGAATGATGCACTGCCAATTTAACAGTTACATCCGAACATCAAATTCATATCATATCAAAGTAAAGTTTAAAATCGTTTTTTTTTTAATGTAATGTCAATCATTGGAATGGCCATCTGATTACCATAATTGCCTTTTGTGACTAAGTCTTAAGGGATTAAAATCGGGATCAGATATGAAATGTCCGGCTGGCTCAAACATTTTTTGGAAGCCCTGCTTGAAACAGTTTTAAAATTTTAAAACTTTTAGTTATAACAAACCATTGTTTATTAGTTTATTTCCCATCAATCATTATGTCTATTTTAGTCATTTGAATTTTTATTAGAAGTGAATATATATTTTTGCAATCAAGAAAGAATCAACATTTCAATAAGATAAGTTTTTTAATTGGTTTATGTTGAAAAAGTACATTTTCAATGACCTGTGTTGAAAAATTGATTAAAAGGCACTCTAAAACTTTTAATCTTCAATGCCATATAACCTCTGTTTCAACTTACAAAATGCCCCAAAACAACATTTTTCAATTTTTGTTGTTGGCACTTTAAAGTTTTAAGCTGTTGGTTCAGATTTATGTCTTACAAGGATAGTTGGTAACATTTACTAGAAGAATATTTGCATTTTTTTGTTTTTTTGAAACATGTTCAGAACCAGCAACATAATTTCGATATAAAGTTATAAACTGCAGTTTAAATAAAATTGTGCAAATTAAGAGACCCATATTATTTAATTTGAGCTCATTTCATCCTCATACTGGAAAAGCAAGTTTCCTTCTAAAGACCTGCTGTAAATGCAATTTTCAGCAAAAGTGCTTTATAAATGTTCATTTTTCCCCACCATACCTTAATATGAAATAATCCAAACTACTCTTCTAATCTTTCTGTGAGTGATTTCCATCACTTTGATTTACAACAACAGTTTATATAT
The DNA here is from genome assembly GCF_036588685.1 of Mytilus trossulus. Lineage (NCBI taxonomy): Eukaryota > Metazoa > Mollusca > Bivalvia > Mytilida > Mytilidae > Mytilus > Mytilus trossulus. The sequence goes on from NC_086378.1 coordinate 7,292,204, forward strand.
ATACCAAATATCCGCTATGAATAAGTCAATATTTAAGCAAAAAAAGAAAGATTTGACCAGTTTTTGATTTTTATTTGAATATTTTGATAACATTTTCCATACTGGTGACCAGCTCCAAGCCAAAGAGGTGAAAAATTGAATTTGAAATACTGTGATTTACATTTATTTTCACGGACACTAATTTTCAAAGATTGAAGAAAACTTTTTCATGGTTTTTTTTATTTCATAGTTTTGTCTAAAGTAGTGATACAAACCTTTAGAAAGTTTGTTATATTAAAAAAAAAAAAATCCATGAAAATGGGTATCCCACTTATAATTATATATATGAATCCACAGTACCCATATTGAAATACGCTTGGTTTCTGATTTATAGGTCAAGGTAAAATGTTGGTTTCTGATTAATAGGTCAAGGTAAAAAAAACGTTGGTTTCTGATTTATAGGTCAAGGTTAAACGTTGGTTTCTGATTTATAGGTCAAGGTAAAGCAAAGGAAGAAATCGATGATAAGCCACCAGTTCTGGAGGAAAATTTCCCAACCCTGAAACAAGCTACAATGATGGCTAAAGGTGTTAAGATGGATGTCCAAGAAAATAAAAGAAAAGCAAAAGTAAAGAAATCTGAAGAAACAGAAGACAACCAAGAAGGTAATTAAGATAGCTGCATTATTGTGGTGAATGTTGTTTTGGAAATGGAAAAAGAAGTATAGAACAGGGATTTTATTGCATATTTTGGTTTACCAAGTCAGGTTTAACAGTTGAGTTACCTCTCTTTCCTTAGGATAATCAACTGTAAAATTTAAAATAAAATTGAAAATGGAAATGGGGAATGTGTCAAAGAGACAAAAACCCAACCAAAGAGCAGAAATCAGGCAGGGGCAACCAATGGGTCTTCAGTGCAGAGAGAAAATCCTGACCTGGAGGCGTGCTTCAGCTGGCCCCTAAACAAAAATGTGCACTAGTTCAGTGTAAATGTTTTGCTTTGGGAGGTAGCATTTGGTTTGAGGATTCATGATTTCATTAATTTACAATATTCTTCATCAAACAAAGACTGCTTCAATTATATTCTTGGAAAAGTTTCAATTATGCTTATCTCTAACACAGAAAATCTACAAAAAATATATCAAATCTATAATAGTGATTCATTTCTGTAAAAAGCAAAGGATGGATATACTGTTAGATTTTTCAGAAATGCTAACAAATCGTTTTATAACTTATCTGTTTATTTAGAGCTGTTTTATGTGGTTAATGCAATTATTAAATAATTAGATCATGAAAAAAGCTTCATCAGGTCTTTCAGTCATATAACTTTACTCTGTACTCAGGAGTACAACATTCATGCTCATTTTTGGTGCTCTTTATCTATAGGTTGCTTTATGGTGTGAGCCAAAGCTCCGTGTTGAAGACCGTACTTTGACCCATAATGGTTTTTCTTTTACTAATCGTGACTTGGATGGAGAGTTGTCTCATTGGCACTCATATCACATCTTCTTAAATCTATTGAAATCCCAAAATCTAGTAAGTGTTTTTGTTGAATTTTGAGTCTGAGCACAATTTATTAATTGTACTTGAAAAGTTGAAAGTTGTATGACTGTAAGCTTAAGGTACTCCTAATTATTCAAGGGGTATATTCTGATTTTCCCAGCAAAAAAAAGGAAATTGAAATGGATCTAAAGGCATTAACTATGAAATAAAAAGTTATTAACATTTTGATATTATGATTTTTGGTTATAGAAAAAGAAGAAGAAGATTTTGATGATCTAGATGTAGAAGCAGGAGTTGTCAGAAATACCAGAGAACAACCAGACACGCCTCCACCCATGGAACCATTCTTTACAAAGGAAGAATCCACATCACAAGGTTTGAAATATATCACTTTATCAATTATGTATAGCCAGAGCCTTCATTAATCTTTCCAAACACTCTATGCATCAATCAAAGAATTCTGTTTTGGCTCTCAAGATAAAAGTATAAAAGTAGCTAACGTTGGTCCCTGAAATTGCAAAGAAAAGAGTTTATTTTATCCTTATAAAAATGTTAGATGAAATTTAATAAGGAAATTATTTTGTTCAGAACTGAGAATGTCATTTCACATCTTAAAACAGATTTTTTGTTGAATTGAGTTTTTGTTTTGTAAGCAAAATAGTTCATATTTTAGTTTTGTATTATCCATTACTGCAATTTTAAAACTCCATAATAATATCTAAGCTTCACTCATTTAGATATTCCAGAATCTGTAAGAAAAGGACTGAAGATGTTTGGTTATGAAAGGTTTAGACATGGACAAGAGAAAGCAGTATTGAGGATATTGTCAGGTTTGTGGGTTTATGTTTAATGATTAACACATAGCTGAAAGGGGGATAGAGCAGATTTTTAACCCTAGAAAACATTATCAACCGAGGCAGATTTTTTTTGTTGAAAATCCCAAAAGTGTAGCAAAAATGTATATTTGAAAAACCTAAAAAGTGAAGCAAGAAGTTTTGACAGTGTATGATAATGTTCTGAGGCTAAAACATAGAACTTTAGCATTGTCTTGAACATTATTGATGTAAATACAATTTTTGATTGGTCCTCACAAGAAGGTGACATTCAAAAAATTATCTCCTGCTGAGCCATGGGATAGAGTAAATTATCTTCCTCTTATTAGCCAATCTAAATCTGGCATATGAATGTTAATAAAATTGAGAAAGGAAATGGTGAATGTGTCAAAGCGACAACAACCCGACCATAGAGCAGACAACAGCCGAAGGCCACCAATGGGTCTTCAATGTAGCGAGAATTCCCGCACCCGTAGGTGTCCTTCAGCTGGCCCCTAAAAATATGTATACTAGTACAGTGATAATGGACGTCATACTAAACTCCGAATTATACACAAGAAACTAAAATTAAAAATCATACAAGACTGAGAAAGGCCGAAGGCTCCTGACTTGGGACAGGCGCAAAATTGCGGCGGGGTTTAACATGTTTATGAGATCTCAACCCTCCCCCTATACCTCTAGTCAATGTAGAAAAGTAAACGCATAACAATACGCACATTAAAATTCAGTTCAAGAGAAGTCCGAGTCCTATGTCAAAAGATGTAACAAAAGAAAATAAATAAAATGACAATAATACATAAATAACAACAGACTACTAGCAGTTAACTGACATGCCAGCTCCAGACCTCAATTAAACTGATTAAAAGATTATGTCTTCATCATATGAATATCAGGCACAATCCCTCCCATTAGGGGTTTAGTATCATACTATCATGTTCTTCTCATCTATGTTATGATGTTATGATACTAAACCCCTAACGGGAAGGATTGTGCCTGATGTTCATATGATGAAATCATAATCTTTCAGTCAGTTTAATTGAAGTCTGGAGCTGGCATGTCAGTTAACTGCTAGTAGTCTGTTGTTATTTATGTATTATTGTCATTTTGTTTATTTTCTTTGGTTACATCTTCTGACATCAGACTCTGACTTCTCTTGAACTGAATTTTAATGTGTGTATTGTTATGCGTTTACTTTTCTACATTGGTTAGAGGTATAGGGGGAGGGTTGAGATCTCACAAACATGTATAACCCCGCCGCATTTTTGCGCCTGTCCCAAGTCAGGAGCCTCTGGCCTTTGTTAGTCTTGTATTATTTTAATTTTAGTTTCTTGTGTACAATTTGGAAATTAGTATGGCGTTCATTATCACTGAACTAGTATATATTTGTTTAGGGGCCAGCTGAAGGACACCTCCGGGTGCGGGAATTTCTCGCTTCATTGAAGACCTGTTGGTGACCTTCTGCTGTTGTTTTTTTCATTTGGTCGGGTTGTTGTCTCTTTGACACATTCCCCATTTCCATTCTCAATTTTATCATAAAATATATGAGAAGAACATAACCCGTGTCATGCCAATAACTGTATTTTTATGCCCCACCTACGATAGTAGAGGGGCATTATGTTTTCTGGTCTGTGCCTCCATTCGTTCGTTCGTCCGTCTGTGCGTCCGTTCGCTTCAGGTTAAAGTTTTTGGTCAAGGTAGTTTTTGAAGAAGTTGAAGTTCAATCAACTTGAAACTTAGTACACATGTTCCCCATGATATGATCTTTCTAATTTTAATGCCAAATTATAGTTTTGACCCCAATTTCATGGTCCACTGAACATAGAAAATGATAGTGCGAAGTTCAGGTTAAAGTTTTTGGTCAAGGTAGTTTTTGATGAAGTTAAAGTTACATCAACTTGAAACTTAGTACACATGTTCCCTATGATATGATCTTTCTAATTATAATTCCAAATTATAATTTTGACCCCAATTTCACGGTCCACTGAACATAGAAAATGATACTGCGAGTGGGGCATCCGTGTACTATGGACACATTCTTGTTTAAAAATAAATGTGTTTAGTTCCGATGCAAACATGTTTTATCTCCTGAACAATAGAAAGCTACTGTGGATTCATCATTATTCCTTGGATACCAATTTTCTTGGGTACAGGTGAACAACAAAATTAAATGTTCAACAAATAACAACAATTTTATAAGCTTGTATGCAGACTTCAGCAAAACCATGAATTCAAATATCCTTACTCAACAAAAATTGGTACCCACGAAAATAACTGAATCCACAGTATACATAAAATTGAAAAGATATGAAATGATTGCAATTGAAACAACTTTCCACCAGATAACCAAATTATGACAAATATGGTATGAAAAAAACTACAGGTCACTGTTCAGTCTATAAGCAACACCTTATATAGAAAGCTATTAAAGGCCCCAGCATGACAAATGTTAAACCATTCAAGATAAAAACAACTGCCTAATTTATGCAAAAACTACATGCTATTGAACGAAAAAACAAGGCATGGTCAGTTAAAAAAACTAGAGGCTCTAATGAGCCTGTGTTGCTCTTGGTCTATGTGAATATTAAACAAAGGACACAGATGGATTCAAAACAAAATTGTGGTTTGGTGATGGTGATGTGTTTGTAGATCTTACTTTACTGAACATTCTTGCTGCTTACAATTATCTCTATCTATAATGAACTTGGCCCAGTAGTTACTGTGGAAAATGTTAGTAAAATTTTACAAATTTTGTGAAAATTGTTAAAAAATGACTATATAAAGGGCAATAACTTCTTAGGGGAACAATTGACCATTTTGGTCATGTTGACTTCTTTTTAGCTCACCTGGCCTAAAAGGCCAAGTGAGCTTTTCTCATTACTTGGCGTCTGTCGTCGTCGTCCGTCGTCTGTCGTCCGTCGTCGTTAACTTTTACAAAAATCTTCTCCTCTGAAACTACTGGGCCAAATTAAACCACACTTGGCCACAATCATCATTGATGTATCTAGTTTAAAATTTGTGCTTTTTGACCCAGCCAACCAACCAAGATGGCTGCCATGGCTAAAAATAGAACATAGGGGTAAAATGCAGTTTTTGGCTTATAACTCAAAAACCAAAGCATTTAGAGCAAATCTGACGTTGGGTAAAATTGTTTATCAGGTCAAGATCTATCTGCCCTGAAATTTTCAGATAAATAGGACAACCCGTTGATGGGTTGCTGCCCCTAAATTGGTAATTTTAAGGAAATTTTACTGTTTTTGGTTATTATCTTGAGTATTATTATAGATGGAGATAAACTGTAAACAGCAATAATGTTCAGCAAAGTAAGATTTACAAATAAGTTAACATGACCAAAATGGTCAGTTGACCCCTTTAGGAGTTATTGCCCTTTATAGTCAATTTTTAACCATTTTTCGTAAATCTCAATGATCTTTTACAAAAATCTTCTCCTCTGAAACTACTGGGCCAAATTAATCCAAACTTGGCCTCAATCATCATTGATGTATCTTGTTTAAAATTTGTGTTTTTTGACCCGGCATACCAACCAAGATGGCCACCACGGCTAAAAATAGAACATGGAGGTTAAATGCAGTTTTTGGTTATTTCTCAAAAACCAAAGCATTTAGAGCAAATCTGACAAAGGGTAAAATTGTTTATCTGGTCAAGATCTATCTGCTCTGAAATTTTAAGATGAATGGGACAACCTGTTGTTGGGTTGCTGCCCCTAAATTGGTAATTTTAAGGAAATTTTGCTGTTTTTGGATAATATCTTGAATATTATTATGGATAGAGATAAACTGTAAACAGCAAAAATGTTCAGCAAAGTAAGATATACAAATAAGTCAACAGAACCAAAATGGTCAGTTGACCCCTTTAGGAGTTATTGCCCTTTATAGTCAACTTTTAACCATTTTTCATAAGTCTTAGTTAACTTTTACAAAAATCTTCTCCTCTGAAACTACTGGGCCAAATTTTACCAAACATAGCCAGAATCATTATTAGTCAATCTAGATTAGAAATTGTGTTTTGTGACCGGGCAAACCAATGTTAGCCGCTACGGCTAAAAATAGAACATAGGGGTAAAATGCAGTTTTTGGCTTATAACTCAAGAACCAAAGCATTTAGAGCAAATCTGACATGGGGTAAAATTGTTTATCTGGTCAAGATCTATCTGCCCTGAAATTTTTAGATGAATCAGACAACTCCTTGTTAGGTTGCTGCCCCTAAATTGGTAATTTTAAGGAAATTTTGCTGTTTTGGGTTATTATCTTGAATATTATTATAGATTGAGATAAACTGTAAACAGCAATAATGTACAGCAATTTAAGACTAAAAAATAAGTCAAAATGACCAAAATGGTCAATTGACCCCCTGAGAAATTATTGTCCTTTATAATCAATTTTTAACAATTTTCATAAAATTTGTAAATTTTTACTAACATTTTCCACTGAAACTACACGGACATGTTCATTATAGATAGAGATAATTGTAAGCAGCAAGAATGTTCAGTAAAGTAAGATGTTCAAACACATCAGAATTTTGTCATGAACTGTCTGCTTCCTTTGTTTAATTCACATATACCAAGGTGAGTGACACAGGCTCTTTAGAGCCTCTAGTTAGGACTTACTTTGCTGTACATTATTGCTGTTTACAGTATATAATAATATTCAAGATAATTACCAAAAACAGCAAAATGTTCTTAAAATTACCAATTCAGGGGCAGCAACCCAACAAAGGGTTGTCCGATTGGTCTGTAAATTTCAGGGCAGATAGATCTTGACCTGATTAACAATTTTACACCATGTCAGATTTGCTCTAAATGCTTTGGTTTTTGAGTTATAAGCCAAAAACTGCATTTTACCCCTATGTTCTATTTTTAGCTGTGGCGGCCATCTTGGTAGGTAGGCCGAGTCACTGGACACATTTTTTAAACTAGATACCCCAAAGATGATTGTGGCCAAGTTTCGATTAATTTGGCCCAGTAGTTTCAGAGAAGAAGATTTTTGTAAAAGATTACTAAGATGTACGAAACATGGTTAAAAATTGACTATAAAGGGCAATAACTCCTAAAGGGCACAACTGACCATTTTGGTCATGTTCACTTATTTGTAAATCTTACTTTGCTGAACATTATTGCTGTTAACAGTTTATTTCTATCTATAATAATGTTCAAGATAATAACCAAAAACAGCAAAATTTCCTTAAAATTACCAATTCAGGGGCAGCAACCCAACAACAGGTTGTCCGATTCATCTGAAAATTTCAGGGCAGATAGATCTGGACCTGATAAACAATTTCACCCGGTCAGATTTGCTCTAAATTGGTTTTTGAGTTATAAGCCAAAAACTGCATTTTACCCCTATGTTCTATTTTTAGACGTGGTGGCCATCTTGGTTAGTTGGCCGGGTCACCGGACACATTTTTTAAACTAGATACCCCAATGATGATTGTGGCCAAGTTTGGTTTAATTTGGCCCAGTTGTTTCAGAGGAGAAGATTTTTGTAAAAGTTAAAGACGCAGGACGACGACGGACGCAAAGTGATGGGAAAAGCTCACTTGGCCCTTTGGGCCAGGTGAGCCAATAATCAATATGGCAAATGAAAAGTTCTATTATGGGTAGTGTCAAATGTTTGATTTTGAAAAGTATAGATTGATTTTGTTTGATTTTGAAAAGTATAGATAATAAGACATTAACATTGGTAATTGTCAGGCAAGTTTTGAGTATACAGAAACTTTTGTGAGGATAGATTTTATAGGATGCAAAAAAGGTCACCAAACAATGACCCCTTATGGGTTGTCTTGAAATCTGGCATGCTGGCACAGACAAGTTTTAACAGAGCAGAGTGAAAGATTTGATTTTTTTTTTATCAGATAAGGTTCATCCACACAGGTGACATTATCATTAGGAAAGTTTATTTGTTTACCTATCACTACTTATCACCACACAATCAAAAACATGATGTAACTCAACACGATCTGATAAATGAAACCAAGGCCAAAATTAAAAATATGTTTGTTTCCCCACCCCACCACATTAAGCCCACGGGTCAAAGAATTATTTTTATTCCCGAAAATAATTCATTTCCATAAAGCAAAAGGATTGATAATCTAAACACTCAAATTGAGCACAAACAACTGATAAGTGGCCTAGACTTGACAAATCAAAGCATTCGTTAGTTTTACTTGTTTGAATTGAATAGCTGACTGCAGTATGGGCTTTGCTTATTGTTGAAGGCTGTACAGTGACCTATAGTTGTTAATTTTTGTGTTATTTTGGTCTCTTGTGGAGAGTTGTCTCATTGACAATCATACCACATCTTTTTTTATCTCACCTGGCCCAAAGGGCCAAGTGAGCTTTTCTCATCACTTGGCGTCCGTCGTCCGTCGTCGTTTACTTTTACAAAAATCTTCTCCTCTGAAACTACTGGGCCAAATTTAACCAAACTTGGCCACCATTATCATTGGGGTATCTAGTTTAAAAAATGTGTCTGGTGACCCTGCCAATCAACCAAGATGGCCGCCATGGCTAAAAATAGAACATAGGGGTAAAATGCAGTTTTTGGCTTATAACTCAAAAACCAAAGCATTTAGAGCAAATCTTTCAAAAAGGTAAAATTGTTTATCAGGTCAAGATCTATCTGCCCTGAAGTTTTCAGATGAATCAGACAACCTGTTGTTGGGTTGCTGCCCCTGAATTGGTATTTTAAAGGAAATTTTGCTGTTTTTGGTTATTATCTTGAATATTATTATAGATAGAGATAAACTGTAAACAGCAATAATGTTGAGCAAAGTAAGATTTACAAATAAGTCGACATGACCGAAATGGTCAGTTGACCCCTTTAGGAGTTATTGCCCTTTATAGTAAATTTTTAACCATTTTTCGTAAATTTTAGTAATCATTTACAAAAATCTTCTCCTTTGAAACTACTGGGCCAAATTAATCCAAACTTGGCCACAATCATCTTTGGGGTATCTAATTTAAAAAATGGGTCTGGTGACCCGGCTATCCAACCTAGATGGCTGCCACGGCTAAAAATAGAACATAGGGGTAAAATGCAGTTTTTGGCTTATAACTCATAAACCGAAGCATTAAGAGCAAATCTGACTAGGGTTAAATTGTTTATCAGGCCAAGATCTGCCCTGAAATTTTCAGATGGATCAGACAACCCGTTGTTAGGTTACTGCCCTGAATTGGTAATTTTAAGGAAATTTTGCCGTTTTTTGTTATTATCTTGAATATTATTATAGATAGAGATAAACTGTAAACAGCAATAATGTTCAGCAAAATAATATCTACAAATAAGTCAACATGATGAATTAGTCAATTAACCCCTTAAGGAGTTATTGCCCTTTATAGTTAATTTTTAACATTTTTCATAAATTTTAGTAAATTTTTAGAAAATATTTTCTACTGTAATTACTGGGCCAAGTTCATTATAGATAGAGATAATTGTAGCAACAAGAATGTTCAGTAAAGTAAGATCTACAAACACATCACCATCACCAAAGCACATTTATGTCATGAATTTATCTGTGTCCATTGTTTAATATGCACATAGACCAATGTGAGCGACACAGGCTCTTGAGAGCCTCTAGTTTTTCACCTCCACCAATCCCTTATTCCAAAAATAATGTAAATTCAAATTTCTAATTAAGTTGGCAACAATAACTACTCATATAAATACATCATAAAGTATCAAGATAAAAAATAACTTGCAGTCATGGTTAAAATTGATATAAATTATCAGTAACTTCTAAAAATAAATTTACACCTACACATCTCAAGACAATTATCACTTCCTTTAACATTAATTTTCAAGCAGTGTTAAGGGAGGAAATCAAGTAATCAAACATATATATATATATATAACAGTATTCTTTAAATTTTAATTGGAATTGGATTACCTCCCTTACACTGCTTTTAAATTGTCTAAATTGTCCTTTAACCAGAAAAACCCTTGTTTACCCTCCCCCCCCTTTTTTTGCCCCTAATTGCTTAATGATTTGATTCATTACCCTCTGTAACCATCCCTTTGTAGTATGGAAACTTTTGGTATAATTTCAGAGAGATTTATACACTTAAACACAAGTTATTGACTGAAAACTACAAAAATGCTTATTTGGGCCCCTTTTTTGGCCCCTCACTTATTGAAAACCCCCTTGGAGCAAGAACCCCAAAACTCAATTCAAGCCTTTCCTTTGTAGTAAGAAACCTTGTAGTATAATTTCAGAGAGATCCATACACTTAAACACAAGTTATTGTCTGTAAACTAGAAAAATGCTTCTTTTTGGCACTTTTTTGGCCCCTTATTCCTAAATGTTCAGGGATATTAACCCCAAACTGACACCAAGCCTTCCCTTCATTATATGGAACCCTGTGGTACAATGTCAGAGAGATCCATACAGTTAAACATAAGTTATTGTCACCAAAACTTCAAAAATGCTTGTTTTTGGCCCTTAATTCCTAGACTGTTTGCCCCATAACCCTTAAAATAAATCCCAACCTTCTACTTAATGATATGAACATTGTGGTACAATTTCAATTGAAATACTCATACACAACTTATTGTCCTGAAACTAGATAAATGTATGTTTTGGGCCCCTAATTCCTAAACCGATGGAACCATAACCTCCAAAATCAATCCCAATCTTTCTTTTGTGGTTATAAACATTGTGTTAAAATTTTATTGATTTCTATTTCCTTATACTAAAGTTATTATCCGGAAACCATCCGTCTTGGAACGAAGACGACAACGTGATACCAATATACAATCGCAAAAAGTATAAAAAGGAGTTAGATTTAAACCAGGGATATTTTTAGTTTTAAAAATTAAATAAGGGTAAAATTCTGAAAGATTGAATGCTGGTCTGGTAAAATAGTTTATCTGACACAGGTGATCACAGGTAAATCTCACCTGTTAGACTCTTAATTGATTGTAATGAGAGGTGATTATAGTAGGGCTTGTTTATAGACTATTGTCTCTTATATGATCATCTGACCGTGACCTTATTTCCATAGTTCAGTCTTTATGCAATAGGTCAACTATATTTGGTGTATGGAATTATATTATGATGAACATGTCAGTCTTGCATGTTTCATTGTCCTTGACCTCATTTTCACTGTTTAATGCTCAGTGTTCAGTTTTTGTGTTTTGGTCTATTTTTCTTAAAACTATAAGCAATATGTCAACCATTTTTGTTGTATGGAAGGATTGCATGCTGTACATGTCTGCCTGGCATAGTTCATCTGACCTTGACCTCATTTTCATTGTTCATTGGTCAATGTTTAGTTTTCATGGTCAAGTCTGTTTCTTAGAAGTATTTCTTGTTTGATTTAAATGACCTAGACCTCATTTTTTGGATCATGTTGAGTTTATGTGATAGTTGTAGTACCAGTAAAGCTTTATATTTAGGACTATCAACGTAATATCAATGCTTAGTAAAGAAGGCTCAACATTTCTGCATGTGCACTCTTGTCTGAATTGCATTCATGAATGTTCAAATGGCAAATCATGTAGGATGTTCATTTAAGGCTTGGCCTAGGTGGATAATGTAGGATAAATTTATGTTTGTTCGGCAAAATGACTGTTTTGGAAGCCTTAATACTCCTGTAACTAATGACAAGAAGGTTTCTTTATCATTAAAAAAATGTGCAGCTACTTTGGATTGATCTATATTCTTAAATTATTTAAAATGTAGCTGCATCATTAAATGACAAACTATTTCTAACCATACACCTGTTAAGACAATGTATTATATTACAGAGTGAATAGTGAATTATAAAAGTCATGATTATGACTAAAAGCACAATACATGGCTCTTATTTCAAACATCAAAGACTCAATTTAATGAGTGTTATCATGTAATATGAAGAGATTGATTAACACTTATACATAACATATATAGGATATATGCTATTTCTATTAAAGATATCAATACAAGCCAGCTGTCTGCAGTGAAATCATGCTTCATCTTTATATTCAATTACTTACATAATAGTTATTGAAAAACTGGTCAATATCGTGATATATGGACTGCCCACAGGACAGTGGTATTGACTAAGACAGTGATAATGACTGATGCGAAGGCGCTGACATTATCGCTGTCACAGTCAATACCACTGTTCTACGGGCTGTCCATATATCACGATAATGACCAGTTTTTCAATAACTGTTATGTTTATTTCATTGAGAAACCATGTTTTAAAAAGAATACATAAATTCAAATTGTTGAAATGAAAGTAACCTCGAGATAATGTACGATTTCTATAGGAAAGAGTGAAGACCGGTCATAGTTTAAAATAACTATAAGTCACTGCCATTCAATTGAGTGCAATGTTTTAGTATATGAAAAACAAAATAAAGTTTACTATAATTTTTAAGTAGCAAAACAGCCATTAGAGTTGTCTGCACTAGCAGACGTGTTTCCATTTTCCTAACTGTTAACTGTAAACACTTCTGAATCGGGATTGCTTTTTTGCTCACCTGGCCCAAAGGGCCAAGTGAGCTTTTCCCATCACTTTGCGTCCGTCGTCTGTCGTCGTTGTCCGGCCTCGTCTGTTAACTTTTACAAAAATCTTCTCCTCTGAAACTACTGGGCCAAATTAAACCAAACTTGGCAACAATCATTATTGGGGTATTTTGTTTAAAAAATGTGTCCGGTGACCCGGCCAACCAACCAAGATGGCCACCATGGCTAAAAATAGAACATAGGGGTAAAATGCAGTTTTTGGCTTATAACTCAAAAACCAAAGCATTTAGAGCAAATATGACAAGGAATAAAATTGTTTATCAGGTCAAAATCTATCTGCCCTGAAATTTTCAGATGAATCTGACAACCTGTTGTTGGGTTTCTGCCCCTGAATAGGTAATTTTAAGGAAATTTTGCTGTTTTTATACGACCGCAAAAATTGAAAATTTTTTGGTCGTATATTGGTATCATGTTGGAGTCGTCGTCATCCGAATACTTTTAGTTTTCGCACTCTAACTTAAGTAAAAGTGAATAGAAATTGCACAGAATTGTGCAATAGCAAGAAATTTTCAATTGAACAGTATTGTGCAATAGCAAGAAATCTTCAATTGCACAGTATTGTGCAATAGCAAATATTTTTTAATTGCACAGTATTGCGCAATAGCAAGAAATATCTAATTGCACAATATTGTGCAATAGCAAGAAATTTTCAATTGGAGTTATCTTTCTTTGTCCAGAATAGTAGTTGAATCAACTTAAATCATTGTTTTATACAATATACAATGTATATTCACTTTAACTACCAACTGATAAGTTAAAACAATCTTTACCATTTAGTGATAACAAGCACTTTTTTAACTCACCTTTCCTAAAAGGAAATGTGAGCTTTTGCCATCACTTGGCGTCCGTCGTCGTCCGTCGTCGTCGTAAACTATTTCAAAGATCTTCTCCTCTGAAACTACTGAACCAATTACAACCAAACTTTAACTGAATGATCCTTTAGGTATCTAGAATAAAGATTGTGTTTTATTTTCCATTTTGTGAAAAAACATGGCCGCCATGGCTAAAAATAGAACATGGGGGTAAAAGGCAGTTTTTGGCTTATATCTCAAAAACGAAAGCATTTAGAGCAAATTAGACATGGAGTAAAAATGTTCATTAGGTCAAGATCTATCAGCCCTGAAATTTTCAGATAAATCAAACAACCCATTGTTGGGTTGCTGCCACTTAATTGGTAATTTTAAGGAAATTTTACAGTTTTGGGTCATTATCTTGAATATTATTATAGATAAAGATAAACTGTAAACAGCAAAAATGATCAGCAAAGTAAGATCTACAAATAAGTTAATATGACCAAAATTGTCAATTGATCCCTTAAGGGGTTATTGTCCTTTAATGACAATTTTTCACAATTTGTTCATCATATTTGCTAACTTTAAAAAATCTTCTCCTCTAAAACTACTCAACCAAATTCAACCAAACTTCAACTGAATGATCAGTAGGGTGTATAGAATAAAGTTTGTGTTTTATTTTCTATTTCGTCAAAAAACATGGCCGTCATGGCTAAAAATAGAACACAGGGTAAAATGCAGTTTTTGGCTTATATCTCAAAAACTCCAGCATTTAGAGCAAATAAGACAAGAAGTTAAAGTATTTATTAGGTCAAGGTCTACCTGTCCTGAAATTTTCAGCCGAATTTGGTTACTGGTTTTTCAGGTATAATGCCCCTGAGGCCACACCAATTTAATTTCTGGTTCTACGGATTTTTGGACTAAAAAATTGGGGCGAGCGAGCGATTTGAAAATTTTAATAAAAAAATATTTAATTTGCAAATTTTTGAGGCGAAGCTTAAAAAGTAAAGGCGAGCGATTATATTTTGTTTTTGTAAACATAAAATAGTAGGTTTTGACTATATTAAAACTTGATTTATCATTTGTACCTTGACATTTCTTTAATTTATGAAGTATTTTTTTCCTGTTTAACAAGAAATAATTGATTAATTAAATCTGGTCTATGTATGTGTGACTGACAATGAGACAATTCTCCATCCAAATCATAATCTGGTGCAGAACAATCCCTAAATGTTATGAATATCCCTTTTATGTGGGGTCAATATAACTTATAATATATTTTTTTTGTAAAACCACTTTTAGTACAAAGGGCTTATATTTTCCCAAAGAACTATAATATCTATATGGTATTAAATGGTCAAAACATGTCCAAGAATTTTGTAATATTCCTGGACTTTAACCATGTTAACACATTTTCTTTAACAGTATTATTAATATTATTCAAAATAAGTGGACCTCTCTTTTAGAAAAGTTGTTTAAAATATAATGTATTTCTCCTCTTTTTGAGTAAAAAATTCTAAGTTTTCAAAGTTTTTGTATAGGAGCACTTTACAAATCCTTAGTATTTCTATTTTCTTTTCTACAACAGTAAGCATGGTAAAATTACCCCTTCAAGGCCCTGGTCTGAGGATGGGTTGTTCCCAACCTGATAATAACAAACATAGGTCAAAGTACGGCCTTTTACATAGAGCTTTGATCCAGACCAAACAGCAAGCTATAAGGGACCACAACTTAGTATTGTACACAATTCAATTTTGAACAGGAAAACCAACGATCTAATTTATATTTCCAAACGGGAAAATACCAATGAACCACATCAGGACAGGTGCACAAACCTGCAGCGTGTATGACCGTCAGCATACATTATAATTGCAGTTGAAGGCAAATCCTTCAAAAGTTCTTTGTACTTTATTTTAACAACGAACATTTGTTGATAGGGAATATAATCAGGGGAAAGAAACCAATGTTTTGTACAGGTATTTCCGCAGTTACATATTTAAAATTCGGAGCACTCCCACTTGGAATAAATTAGTTTCATGCTCAAACAAATATTCTCACAGATATGTACAGTGTTGTGGGGTGCTTATAGGTTTAAAATCTTTATATAAAGGTTAGACTGTGATTTTAAAAACAAATGTTGAGATCTTTTTATAATATTTACAAAAAAACGATGCGGGAAATGGACATGATTCCAATTCCAGATGCGGGAAGCGGGAATATAATAAAAATTAAAAAATTCTGTTTTGAAAAAAATAGGTGGGGGCGGGTCCGTCGAACAAGGAATTAAATTGGTGTGGCCTGAATTGATGATTTTGAAGAAATTTTGCAGTTTTTGGTTATTATCTTGAATATTATTATAGATACAGATAAACTGTTAATAGCAAAAATGTTAAGCAAAGTAAGATCTACATATAAGACAACATGATCAAAATGGTCAATTGACCCCTTAAGGAGTTATTGCCCTTTATAGTCAATTTTTAACAATTTTTCATGAATTTTTGTAATCTTTTACAAAAATCTTCTCTGAAACTACTAAGGCAAATTTAACCAAACTTGTCCACAATCATCATTAGGGTATGTAGTTTAAAAATGTGTGCGTTGACCCGGCCAGCCAACCAAGATGGCCGCCATGGCTAAAAATAGAACATAGGGGTAAAATTGTACATTTTTAAAGTAAAATGAGATTTTATTTAATAAATACTTACTATCATAAATTCTGAGTACATCCATCTGCGCAAGTCTGACAGGCGGAAAACCCCAAATAAAAATATCATCCAATGAAAAGAGGGATGACCAAGCAGTGCCCGTATAATCATGCCTTTATATCATCCATTTAATTTCCTAACGTAAGCAAGAAGCCATAGGAAAAAACCAGGGGATGAAGGGGAGGTTGGGAGGGACTTTTAATTTATGATGGTAAGTATTTATTTAATAAAATCTCATTTTACTTTAAAAATGTACAATTTTATGTCAATAAATACGTTACCATCATAAATTCTGAGTAAAATATAGAATCTAACACAAAGCTGAATCCCCTGAACCAGCAGATGCAAGAGGAAAAACAACTCTTTGTGTCGAAACTAAAGGTCCTAAGGAGTACAAACTCTGAACTTGTGTAGCTAAAGACTGCAGATAGTGAGAAATGAAAAAAAATTCAGTTCTCCAGAAACCTGCAGATAAGACTTCCTCTAAAGGAGCATTATTAAACAGGGCCCAGGAGGTAGAAATAGCTCTAACATCATGGGCTTTAACATGCATATTATTCAGAAGTTCTTCATTAGAAAAACTGTAAGCTAATTGAATAGTTTTACAGATCCAAGTTGAAATGGTTTTAGCAGACAAATCTTGTTTTCCTTTGTTAATAGGAATAAATAACCTGGAATTTGAGGAGGTGCGGAGACTTCAAGTTCTCTGAAGATATAAAAGTAAGACTCAGATAGAACAGAGTACTTTAGAACTTGAATCATCAGGATGGGCTAGAATCACCATCGGTTCTAAACCTCTACCCGGAATTTGATTTTTGGCTAAAAAAGCTGGATCCGTTAATAGGGTAACAGATGACTTATCCCTATTAAAACAAAGGCAGTAATCAGCAGTGGAAAAAGCATGAATTTCACTTCGTCTTCTACCAGAGGCCCAGGCAAGAAGGAAACAACACTTATATGATAAAAAGTTGATTTCAACCTTTTCAGCAGGTTCAAAAGGATGGGTTTTTAAAGCTGATAAAACAACACTCAAATTCCTAGAAGGGACTAAAACTCTCTGTCTAGGGCGTTCAAGAGTGAAATTCTTAACTAAAAGAGAAATGAATTCATTATTACCAAAGTCTGGACCTCCAGACAGTTGAATCGTCCTAGAAATAGCTGATCTATAGCCTTTAATAGTAGAGGGAGATAATCCTTTCTCTTCAAAAAGGTGGATCAGAAAGTCTGCTAGTTGTTGTACAGAAATTTGGAAAGGATCAATTTCCTTCTCACTACACCAACTACTGAAGATAGTCCACTTGGCATCATAGACGATGTTAGTGGAATCTCTAACTGCTCTGGAGAGATGTCTGGCTGCGCATTCAGAAAAACCTCTCTCCTTGAAGCTATCCCTGAGAGAAGCCACGCGAACAGATGTAGCTTCTCTGGATTGGGATGAAGTATCTTGCCCTTGAACTGGGACAGAAGATTGTGTCGTACTGGTAGAACCAGTGGACGAGCACAAGACAGATGAAGAAGATCTGGAAACCAGGCTTGTTTGGGCCAAGCTGGAGCAATAAGAATGATCAACCCTTGCTCTGCTGAGATCTTCCGAAGAACATGTGACAGAAATCTGAACGGTGGGAAGGCGTAAGCGAACATCCCGTCCCAAGGAACACTCATGCAGTCTACTGCGTAAGCTTTCGGATCTGGTACAGGAGACATGAACACTTGAACTTTGTAATTGAGGCTTGTTGCAAACAGGTCTACATGAGGAAACCCCCACTGAAGTGTTATTGCCTGAAATACTGATTGGAGAAGTTCCCACTCTGTATTGACTGGGGTAAGTGTTCTTGACAGAGCATCTGCTAACACATTGAGTTTCCCTGGGACATGACGAACTACAATCTGTAGATGAAGGTGATTGCAAAGAAGGAGGATTTCTCTTGCTAAAAGATACAGCTCGTAACAATGAGTTCTCCCTTGGTTTCGCAAATAAGCCACCACAGTGGTGTTGTCCGTTGCTAGAACCAGAGATTTGTTCTGCAGTAGGGACTGAAAATGAGACAGTGCAAGAAGAACTGCCTTCATTTCTAGTATGTTGATGTGTTTTAAAAGATCTGGAGTCCACACTCCTGACACTGAAAGACCTTCCAGATAAGCTCCCCAACCGAGGTTGGAGGCATCTGTGAACAGAGTCTGATTTGGAACTGGAGAGGACAGAAGTTGGCCTCTCAAAACGTTTGCTTGAGAAGTCCACCAAACCAAATGAGGAAACACTTCCTGATGAATGATTGGAACTGGAATTTCCCAATCCTGTGTAGCTGGGAGCCAATATTGATGTAGATAAAATTGAAGAGGTCGAATGTGAAGGCGACCAAGTGGAACAACATCCGCTAGTGAATTCAAGAGACCTAGCAGTTGTGAAAACTGGCAAGCAGTAACTGTTTTTTGAGATAGAAACAGATAAATTTTTGAACAAAGATTCTGAAACTTTTCCTGAGGAGGTCGAACTATGCACTGACGAGTAAGGTAATATTCACCTAGGAAAATAAAGTCCTGAGACGGAATGAGGTCCGACTTTTTCCAAGAAATGAGAAACCCCAGAGAGAGCAGCAATCTGATGACTACATCGGTATTGAGATAAGAGTTTCTCGGGAGAAATTGCTACCTGCATGAGTTTGGTAAAGGCTAGTGGTGCAGTTGACAGACCAAAAGGGAGAGCCCTGAATTGGTAAACCCTTTTGTTCCAAGCAAACCGAAGGAATTTGCGGTATGAAGGGCAAACTGAAACATGAAAATACGCGTCCGTCAGATCCAGGGATGTTGTCCACAATTCAAGGGTCCGGAAACGGTCATATTTGCCAGTCATGTCCTAAACTGAAACTATAATGTCCTAAACTTTTAATCGGGATTTAGGTCAAATTTTATTTTTCAACCGTAATAATTTCGGTCATTTCGTTGTGATTGACATTCAAAATCGCCATTTTGAACATATTTTTGTTTTGTTATCGACTTCACATACCTGGAAGAATAGAAGCTCTTATTGAATGATTGGTCTCCATTTTGAAATGGGGAATAATCATATAAGAATTGAGGATAGACAAATCGATGACTGGTCTCATTCCTTCTGGTCTTCTTCCATACAAGGAAGAGACGAGAATAGAAACCTGGATCTATTGAAGATATAGGGACTTCCTCCACTGCCCTCTTTGTCAAAAGAGTCTCTACTTCTGTGGATCTTGAGTATTGGACAGTGGGATAGGAACAGGAGAAAGAGGTGGTTGTTCTTTGAATTGAAGAGTCATTGATCCCCCTCGAATTACTGACAGAACCCAACAATCTGAGGTAATACCTATCCATTTTTTTAGAAAATGAGTTAACCTCCCCCTAACTGGCAATTGAGAAAGAGGAGTTTTGTAGTACATCTCTGGATTGGATTCTGACAGTAACGTACGAGGGGGCAACTTCCTAGGAAGAGGGATTGGCCCTCTTGCCACCTCTCTTAAAACTGTTAGGTTTAGACCTAGGGATTGAAGATTTCTTAGGTTTATTACCTCCATCGTTAGGGATTTTCCTCCTCTTCTCTTGAGAATTATAAGATGAGCCTCCAGCGGAAAAATAACTACCTCGTTTAAAATTATTTCCAGAAAGAGATACATTTACCTTCACTGGGGCTGGAGTTTGATTGAGATGCTTCTGTACCTCATCAAGTGGTAACCCGAAAATCTTCTCATCCAATGGAGACTTGATTAAAGCATCCTTAAGATTATCTGACACCTTTGCCTTATCCAAAATTTCAGATCTTTTGGATAAGGTGCAGTTGGCGATGGAACCCATAATCAACAATTGGGAGGCACCCAAAGCCTTGTCTATCTGTAATAGAAAAGGTTTGACCTCTGGTGGAAGAGAAGAGTCTTTAAGAACTGGAGCAACTGCTGATAAAAAGTGTTCAGCAGTGCCTAACACATGAGATGCGTTTCTAAGAAGGTTCTCCGTTTTAGACCAAACAGACTGAGTAAGACGCAGTCCATCGGCAGGTTTAGAAGCAATAGTAGATGAAAAAACCTTGTCACATTTGGGTACCAGTTTACCCAAGGTAGAGTCAAAAATGTCATAGTCTTTAGAGCGGAATTGCTCAGTAAATGAGGCAAGACCAAAACCACTAACTTGGGAAAATTGGGACTCATTAGTCACAATCCCATCATTAATGATCTGCAGGGAGTTAGACATATGGTTAGATTGTGGAAAACTAGTATGAGATTTAGTATCATCTACGGACAGACCACATGAAGCCTCGAAAGTAGAGGTTAATTTCTTGGGTCTTGGAGGAGACTGAAATGGCACCTTGTTGACATCTCTCATGATTGTATAAACAGAATCTCTGAGATCCTTCAAAGTGGAAGGAGCATCTTCAGCCTCTGGTTCTTTACTGGAATTGGTAGAAGACTGACCAATTACAGATGAAGAGATAGACACAGGAACAGAAGTTTGCGAAACATTCTGAGAGACCTGAACTGAATTGTCATCTTCATCAGAAGTAAAACCTTCTTCTTGGCTGCCTTGGGCAACTGAAAAGCATTCTTCCTCATCACTGTCTTTCAGGTCATTTCCAATATCATGATCTGGACGGAGTGAAATCACTGGAGAATTTGACTTATTGACTTAAAGCCTGAATAAGGATAACCCTGAGACCAAGGAGGTCTAGACCACGACATGGCATTACTAGCTGAAGCGGGTAAAGTGAAGCCACAATAGGACGCTGGTGCTCTAGACCCAGGTAAGTTTAAACCAATAGAGGTACCAGGGTAAGATAAAATGGACCCTGTGGCGTCAACTGGCCTAGAAAAAATGTTCGTAACAGTGGTAATGGTAGGGACACCTCCATGATTACCAACAGAACCTGCATTCAGGGTCTGTTGACCGGTCTTAGAAGTCACCGAAGTAAAAACGTCGGTTACAGTTGACTACTATTAGGAGGGGTTTCCTGCCCTATCGTTGTTGCGGTCACAGGAAAGGGTAAAGAACCGTCTAAAAAAAACATCACTACCTGTAATGGCCTTGTAAGGACTGGGATCATTAAACTCCATAATTAAAGAAGTATGAAGTTAAACACTTATAAACAACAATATTATAACAACAAAAAAATGTCAAATAAACAATGGTATGGGGATACCTACAATATTCACTATTGAAAAAACAAAAAACTTAAAGTCTTCTCTGTAAGTTGTAACATGTGTGTCTTGATGAGCAGGCGGAAATTAAATGGATGATATAAAGGCATGGTTATACGGGCTCTGCTTGGTCATCCCTCTTCTCATTGGATGATATTTTCATTTGGGGTTTTCCGCCTGTCATCTTGGATATTATTATAGATAGAGATAAACTGTAAACAGCAATAATGTTCACCAAAGTAAGATCTACAAATAAGTCAACATGACCAAAAAGGTCAGTTGACCCCTTAAGGAGTTATTGCCCTTTATAGTAATTTTTTACCAATTTTTTCGTAAATTTTTGATAACTTTTACAAAAATCTTCTCCTCTGAAACTACTGGGTCAAATTTGACCAAACTTGGCCACAATCATTATTAGGGTATCTTGTTTAAAAAATGTGTGTGGTGACCCAGCCAACCAATCAAGATAGCCACCATGGCTAAAATTAGAACATAGGGGTAAAATGTAGATTTTCTGAAACCAAAGCATTCAGAGCAAATCTAACAAGGGATTAAATTGTTTATCAAGTCAATATATCTATCGGCCCTGAAATTTTCAGATGTATTGGACAACAAGGAGTTATTGCCCTCTATAGTCAATTTTTAACAATTTTCATTAATATGGTAAATTTTTAAAAAATATTTTCCTCTGTATCTAAAGGGCCAAGTCTATATAGATAGAGAAAATTGTAAGTAGCAAGAATGTTCAGTAAAGTAAGATCTACACACACATCACCAGCACCAAAACACAATTTTGTCATGAATCCATCTGTGTCCTTTGTTTAATATGCACATAGACCAAGGTGAGCGACACAGGCTCTTTAGAGCCTCTAGTTTTATATGTGACCATGCATTGACATCCAGTTAAAAAAAAAATAACCTGCCTTCCTGGTCTTGTTTACAAAGGGTAGACCTGGGGAGGGGAAACAGACATTCTTTTAAATGTGGCCCAAAGATGAGTGGAAATGTTTGTTTGTTGGATCTCATGAACTTTGACTTATTTATGACGA
The DNA here is from genome assembly GCF_036588685.1 of Mytilus trossulus. Lineage (NCBI taxonomy): Eukaryota > Metazoa > Mollusca > Bivalvia > Mytilida > Mytilidae > Mytilus > Mytilus trossulus. The sequence goes on from NC_086378.1 coordinate 7,314,743, forward strand.
TCCAACTATATTTTACAATTGTTTTATTTTTATCCACAATAGTGATATTAACAACAGAGTGAGGTCAAGCTTTGTCGACAGATGAATATATTTGACTTTTGTTTCAGGTAAATCTACAATGGTGATATTATCAACAGGGGGAGGTAAATCATTGACGTACCAGCTGCCAGCTGTTCTGTATGCTGAGAAATCTACATGTTTTACCCTTGTTATCTCACCACTTGTGTCTTTAATGGAAGATCAGGTCTGTATTCATTCATTATGCCCCACCTAAGGACATTATGTTTTTCTGTCTTTTCATCCATTCGTTTGTTCCTCCTTTGGCTCGTTCATCCGTCTGTGCTTCTTAAGGTTTAAGTTTTTGGTCGAGGTAATTTTGATGAAGTTGAAGTCCAATCTTGAAACTTAGTACACATGTTCCCTATGATATGATCTTTCTAATTTTAATGCCAAATTAGAGTTTTGACTCCAATTTCACGGTCCATTGAACATAGAATCTGATACTTGGAGTGGGGTGACCATGTGCTATGGACACATTCTTGTTATAAATGCCCTGGTTTTACCCTGGACTCCTAAACTGAACCAAGGTATTTTAGTCAGTGTCACAAGGGATAATACAAGGGCAGATTCAGAGAATGCAATGTTATGATCTATTTATCACATATATAGCCTATGAAATAAGTAAGAAAATAAGAAAAACAAAACAATAGAATAAGGCTAGTTTATATATTCATTATGTTCCCCACGATAAAGCAGGGTGAAGTGGAAGTGTCTGTCCATTTGACCTATGAATTCTTGTCGCATTATTCCTCAGTAGCTACAAAATAGCAATTTTCTGAAAATTTCTTCAATTAAAGTCAATTTTTATGCCCCATTTATGTGCATTATGTTTTCTCGTCTGTATGTTTGTTTGTCTGTCCTGCTTCAGGTTAAAGTTTTGGTCCTTTAGGTTAAAGTATTTGGTCGAGTTAGTTTTTGATGAAGTTGAAGTCCAATCTTGAAACTTAGTACACATGTTCCCTATGATATGATCTTTCTAGTTTTAATGACAAATTAAGAGTTTTTACCCCATTTTCACAGTCCACTGAACATTGAAAATGAGAGTGCTGATGGGGCGTCCGTGTATGAACACATTCTTGTTTTTCTCTCAGAAGGTTGACAGTGTTGTTTTAATTCCAGCTATATTTATCTAATACTTTTTCTGAAATCGCAAACTTTTTCGAGTACATGCCTGATAAAGGTTTTGACATAGATTGCATAGTTTGATGAACCTAGGAATGTGGTAATGTGTCGTCTTTTGATTTAACCATTGAAATACATTACATGTATGTGGCAAGTAAGTTACTTCCCTATAACAAAAATGAACCTTTGCTTGTATCATACTGTTCTACAATGATTAATTTTCATTTTTTTAAAATTATTTTATAAAATAGTTTGTTTCATCTTGCTTTAGTTCCTTCACACCAAAAACAAATGACGAAGTTATAAAGGTTGTTTTTTGCCTTGCCTGTGAAGAAGGTTACAGAATGTGTGACATAGGCACTTCTATTCAGTGATGATGACCATGTAAACTATTTGTATAAAGCTTTATATATCTGAATGTTGAAGACCTGTTTTGTTCAAACTGTAAGCAATAGGTTGACATGTCTGTCTGTCATGGTTCATATTACTTTTACCTCATTATTCAATGGTCAATATTAAGTTTTTGTGGTTTGGTCAGTTTCTTACATGATATAGGCAATATAACCATTGTACTGTATTTGGTTTATGGTATGACTATAAGGTGTACATATTTATTTCATAATTCATAGGACCATGACCTCATTTGCATGGATCATTGATAATGTTTAGTATATGTTACAACTGTAAAAAAAAACCTTCACATTACAGACCATTAACATGAACTCAATCATGATGAGTTAAAGCTGAAAAGACTTTTCAGCCTGTGCACACTGCTGTCTAAAAAAAATTATAGAATACAACCAAACAAATTTGAATTCAATTACGATTGAGCTGTTAGTAATTAGATTCAGCACAACATATTTAAATGTTAAACAAACGTGATGTATTTGGTTTGAAGATTTCAGTGTGTCAATTACATGCTTCACTAGTGCTAATCTACCATCCAAAATTTCATTTTATTTCATTTTATTTCATTTTAAAAGGAGAAAATAAAACATCAATAATAACATAAAAAAATACAAGTAAGGGATAATTTGATTTTGTAAATATATTTACAATGAAGAAGTGTTAGAAAAAAATGACTTGAAAGCTGAACTCTATAAACAAGATTTGTTAAGAAACTTTGCAATTATAGTTACAATAGATGATCATTCTCTCCATTATATGGATACTAAAATAAGTCATTCTCTCCATTATATGGATACTAAAATAAGTCACAACCAAGTTACAATAGATGATCATTCTCTCCATTATATGGATACTAAAAAAAGTCACAACCAAGTTACAATAGATGATCATTCTCTCCATTATATGGATACTAAAATAAGTCACGATCATTCTCTCCATTATATGGATACTAAAATAAGTCATGATCATTCTCTCCATTATATGGATACTAAAATAAGTCACAACCAAGTTACAATAGATGATCATTCTCTCCATTATATGGATACTAAAATATGTCACAACCAAGTTACAATAGATGATCATTCTCTCCATTATATGGATACTAAAATAAGTCACAACCAAGTTACAATAGATGATCATTCTCTCCATTATATGGATACTAAAATAAGTCACGATCATTCTCTCCATTATATGGATACTAAAATAAGTCATGATCATTCTCTCCATTATATGGATACTAAAATAAGTCACAACCAAGTTACAATAGATGATCACAACCAAGTTACACTGTTATTTACTCTTATTCTTCAAAGTAGATAAAATATATCTTTGTATAGAATATAAATATTCAACAACTTTGGTAACAAGCAAGTAATGACCACTAGTGGTATTATCCACTTTGTTCTGCAACAATTGTACAATTAAAGGGTACACAAAAATCTTATAGATAGGAAATACAATACACCAGTCATCATCATCATCATCATCATCATCTATTCATAAAAGGCTTGACATGAAAATAGGAAACAATTTAATATTGAGAAAACTATAATATGTCATGTATGTATTGTTAATATATTAACCTGGAGCTGGTTTCACAAAAAAAACTTCCGCTTCAGATTGATTGTATTAAGTCATGAACAATTCAGTATACTTACGATAATTCTAAAGTTGTAAGTATTTTTGTGAAATTGACTCCTGAATTATATGTTTTTTGGTATTTTACAAAAAAAATATACAATTCTGGTAACTAATCATATTACATCTTCTTATAGTTGGTATGTATAAGAATATTGTCAAAGTTTTCTGCATTTATAACTTTTTCTTGCATGTAAATTTGCAGTTTTTAAAAATAAAAGATTATTAGTTTCATTATGAATTAGAAAGTATAATTGATTATAATTAAGTTAAGTATGATAAAAATATTAAAATAACCATTCCTGTTATTTTCAGATCACTGGTCTACCCCCAGGAGTGAAAGGTGCTTGTCTCCATACCAACATGACCAAGGCCCAACGTGAGTCTGTAATGGAGTCTGTAAAGGAAGGAAATGTCCACTTCCTGTTGGTATCACCTGAGGCTATAGCTGGAGGAACAATGTCTGCCTTAACATCTGCTGCCAATCTTCCTCCTATATCATTTGTCTGTATTGATGAAGCCCATTGTCTGTCAGAGTGGTCACACAACTTTAGGCCATCTTATCTCAGATTAACAAAGGTAAAACTATAAATTAAGGTGGTACCCAACACTTTAATTAAAATTAATTTGGCTCGTTTAATTTTCATAAAATTTTGACAAAGTATTTACTTTCACCCTTTAACAAAAATATATTTAAAATTTAAAAAAAATTTGAACCAACCATTTTATCAGAAAAATTACACTGGTTATATAAAGGGTGCAATCAACAGTTTTTTTCTATGTCGACATATTTTGAGGGACCATGCATATGTGACCCTTACTGGTGGACTGATAAATAAAGATACTTGTATAAAACTAGATATCACTGGAATCAGAATGTTCTCTAGTTTATAATGAAATAAAAATAATGTGTACTTTTAATATATTATAAAAATTTCATCCAATGAACATGGGGAGAAAAAGGTATAATTTTAACATAAAAAACTTGAAATCAGGTCACGTGCACACCCATGAAGACATGATCCATGCACATTTTTCATAATCAAAACTGAATTTTGTATGGTTTTTACCTGGCCTTTCAAAAAAATCTTGTTTCAGGGTACGGTTTCCTGCTCCGAAAAGAGCTACAGTGGCTGCAAATAAGTTTTCAATTTTCACTGCTAAAAAAACAGTCTGTTTACAGTGTTGTCTCCCCTTGAAACATGTATATTTAATATAATTTTTAAAATTATTTCAATCATTCAACCTGTTTTAATTGAAAGCTAATTAACTAATTTTTACAATCAAATACAAAAAACATGATACTTTTTCACCAAGTAAGTAAATAAACAGGGGTTTCCCTCCATGGTTATTTTTAGTAGGGGAATAACCCCTAGTTTTTTTATACGAAACTGTTTATAGCACCCATAGCAGTTTGACAAACACCAATTTTGATCATTGAGAAGCATAATATTCCCTTTACAACACAACGTAATTAAAACGTTTAGCTGACTTTACAGGGTTATCTCCCTGTAGTGTTAGGTACCACCTTAAGTTAGTTTTTTAGTGGAAAAAATATATACTCGGTAACTCTGGATTATATTTGTTACTAAATAAAGTTTAAGTACAGAATAAAATTTGCTGATAGTATGTTTGTTGTAGATTCAGGTAGTTGACAGTTGATATGTATATAAATATGATATCAGATAATTTTTTTGTCAAGTTTTGTTTTTGGTTCAGATCTAGACCTTAAGGTGGTACCTAACACTACAGGAAGATAACTCTGTAAAGTCAGCTAAACGTTTTAATTACATTTTGTTGTAAAAGGAATATTTAAGCTTCTCAACGATCAAAATTGGTGTTTGTCAAATTGCTATATAACCAGTGTAATTTTTCTGACAAAACGGTTGGTTCAAAAATTTTTTATATTTTAATATTTTTGTTAAAGGGTCAAAGTAAATACTTTGACAAAATTTTATGAAAATTAAACATGCCAAATTTATTTTAGTGAAAGTGTTGGGTATCATCTTAAATCAGGCTGTTAAATCTGTTTTGTGGTTGTGTTTCTATATATAAATTACATGGAAAAATGTTAACCACCAAAATTAGACGAACAGAAAAATTCCAAATATCATGTATTTCATTTGACTTGGTTTTCAATATGAGTTTTCCTGTATGGTTAATTTCGCATAGCTAAATATTTAGTGGTATAGAAATATTCTTTTTTTATTTTATAGGTTGTTTCTTATAAAAAACATATTTTTCTAGTTTATTTAGAATGTCCTGGTCAATAGCACATGATTTTTTGACCTCAAACCTTTGACCATAAGGGAAACTTAGGATTTTTCATACATATGTCTGATTAACAAAATCAAATCAGTACATTTAGAGAATTTTCATTAGTGGAATGAACTTGATGTTTATAGATTTAATTACATTCGTACTTTATAAACCAAAATGAATAAATATGACACTTTTTCCAATCCTGGTCAGGCTATTGACAGTTTGTTCAGGAGAATACTGTAAATTACAAAGTTTATATCTGGTAGCTAGAGGATATTTGAATGGCATTGATTTAATATTTCTTTTCTATTTACTGTTATTTATTGACTATATTGAAAGTTTAGCACTTGATTAATTACTGAATTAAACGAAAGAAGTTACATAGCTACAAGGATCTATGGTTAAAATTATTCGTCAATTTACCCGCAATGTTTATTACTTACTGGTACAAAAAATTGTTTTCGGATACTGGTCATATATTTTGCTTAAAAAAGAGAACAAATTAGTGGTTTATATGAATGTAATTTGTATTGTTTTATGATGTTTTCAAGTCAGTTGTTGATTTCATGGGTTGGCAACTGACTTTTCTTTTAATTGGAAAAAAAATCAGTGTACTGTGGATTGATTAATATTCGTTGGGTACCAATTTTTATGGATTTCTTTAGTACAGGGGAACCATGAATTTAAATGTTCTACGAAACAAAAATTTTGTAAAGGAATGTATGCAGGCTTTGCCAAAACCATGAATTTAAATATCCACAAATATGCAAATTTCCTCAATCCACAAAAATAAATGGATCCACAGTATTTGTCTTTCATTAAAGGGAAACTTCGCAAAAAAATCAAAAATTGATATTATGTTCATTCTGTATAAAAATGCTCAAATTCATAGATATTAAAGTTTTATTCCGCTAGATAAGCGATCACCATCGATTTTAAATTTAGAGTATCAATTCTCTGCGTTTGGCCATTTTGTCTTCTTTCCCAACTAATAACGATATGTCTATAAACCACAAAGGAACAAAACGACAGTAACCGATGTAGTCTCGTAATTGCGTGTCAATATCTTGTCAATTGTACGGTTGCTTTATCCGACTAACTAACTTGATACGGAAAATATTCTTTTTTTTTTTTAATTACCATGGTCTGTTGTTTTTAAACTGTTAATATTTGAATTAGGTAAAAAGTCAAAGTTGAAATCATAAATAAGTGTTCCGTGAAAATTGTTTTCGAAAATCTAATTTGTTCATAATTCTTTAAAGTAATAAACTTTTTTCAAATAAATTCTGATCTTCCCTTATCTGATCACCAGCATGGCTAAAGGTATTACTTCCAAGGGTATTGTGAGGGGTGTGAGGTGACATGTCCAGGTATTCAAGCGATTTCCTGTCGGGCTTGCAAGTTCACGCATCGTTTCACTTCTGCAGGTATTGATCAGTGTACACGGCTGATAACATTTAACTTTCCATTTTGAACTATCAGATGTATAATATACAACTCTGTCTTACTTGTCATTACTAAACTCATACGTACGCTTGTTTATGAATAACATTTCTGGTGTAAAGAACATTATTCATAAAAATATAAATAATACCCAAAAAATAAGATTTGATGAAATTAAAATCTATTTAAATATTTTTTCCAAGGGTGAATTTGGGAAAATGTAATATATACTCGTTGTCAATAGTGAAGGACAGAGTGGAACATGCCAGAAATATTGATTTAAAAAATGAACACACTTGTCGACGATTCGTTTATACGACTGGGTAGAAAGTTACGGAACTATAGCACAATTTAAAATATATACATTGGCACTCACACCACATCTTCCTATATCTATGTATACATTGAACATAAGAAAAAATATATATTTTGAATAAATTGGGGTAAAAGTTTTGTAAATAGACTAGTCCATGTATGCCAACAGTATGTAATCATCGAATGTCGATAGACTATTGTATACCAAAAGAAGAAGAAGAAGAAGAGAACCAATTTGATTTAAATACAGGTCGATGTATAACTTGCTTTGGTTCATCGAAGTTGTGGACATAGTAAAATCACACAGATTTATATTTCAATAAGGTTGTTTTCGAAAACAAAGGAAGGAATTCGTCATCACAATTGTTATATATGCCACTGGACGGACACTAATTATCCCCAAGGGATGTGAATATTTTGCTGGGAAACTATTGAGTATCAAAGTTTCAAATTTATTTTGGGATTTATTTTCTTTCTTGGTATTCAATAACAGAAAAAAGAATAAATTGCTTGTCCGCTAAATAGGGGTATTCTTGTCAGATAAAAGACTTTTAGTTATATTAAAAAAATAGGGAAATATGACATTAAATTGGTTCTGTCTTTTTTTTTAAACATCGTTAAAAAGATATGAACGCCACAAGAACCCTGTAATACTAGTACGAGAGTATAGCATGTTAACATTCCTTCTCAATAATATGGTTGTATTGGAAATCTTTTCATACAGATTGACAACTCATGGTCGGATATGCATGTAATATTTGCCACATGACGCCCATAGTTCTTTCTACCATCATCATCTTATTCTTTGATATTGCTGTAAACATCGATGGTTCACACCCAAACAAAATGGGACTGATGTACCTTCAGAGCTTCTCCGTGTTATAACTTGTGAAACTTAATGTATAGATGAAATTTCGGTATTGAAATGAATCTACATCTCACAAACAGGATGTTTAAATAACGATTTTGAGTAATCCCCTAACGAACCAATATAAACTTATGGCAAGATATAACCATGATTGAAGGAATTTAGTTTTTGTCAGACCCAAGAACTCATCACTATCATAAATGTATACGTATATATGCATGCAGTTTCAAATATTAAGAACAAGCGGTCGATGTCGATAGTCGGTTTTCTAACGGTTCAGAGTTAGACATGTCACTTGTTCATTCTTGGAAGCCTTCATATTCCCCGTCCAACGATTGGAACTCTTTCTGGTTGTGTTGACTATATATGCTTGAATGGTAATTCTGTCGTTTATCTGTACAAGTGGTTGCATATCCTCTCCTTTCTCAACAAACAAACTAACGAAATGCTACTAGTCTGCTTTCTCTGGAGCTCATCCTCAATGGCGCTTATACGTCAGGAAACTTACATGTATACTAATAATGATTGTTTCAAGAACAACGATGTAGGGACGAACTATTATAATTTTGTCAATATCAGTTATGCATGACTAAAATATAAGTTTTATTACAACAACTGTATTTGGTCTCGATTGTATGTTAACTAATTAATGTGTTTTTATAGGCTAGCTCAAATCCTCATCCAAATAATATAATCTATATGTAATAATCGTTTCCTACTACACCGAGTTATAATGCCAAGCGGCAGACATATTTTAGGTACTAATTAAGTAATTAAATGAACAATATTATAGATAACAATAATTAATCATTAATGTGCAAAGATTTAAAAACAAAAGTAGTTTTTCTTTATTTGTACGTATTATATTCCAGTTCGGTATAGTTATCTTCAAATAGTTTCAGATATTAATTAATACATGGGTTTCAAAAGTCTAAATGTAAGTATTCTCGTACATTTTTTTGCCTAATAAAGACAATTAAAATACTTTGGTAAAGCTATTTCTAATTTCTAAGTTCCCCTTTTTTATGAGACATAAATCAAGGACAAGAGGTGTATATCATTTCATTCTGACACATGAATTAAGTTTCCCGTCTTTAACTGAAAATTGTTTATTTCTTAGTAAATTAATTTATTTGAATTCAAATAAATAATAGCACCAAATATAATTAAATAATTCCACGGCGATCTATTTTCATTTGTCACCAACTTGAATATGTATTTTAAATGTGTGTATTAAATGCTCCCTTGTTTTATAATCCACTGATCCGAATAGACAGTCACACCTGGCAAGGTGTTCTAGAGGCGTGGTTAAATACCGAAGTGCAAATAACAATTTACCTTTCAACAAGCCATCTACGAGTTTTGCCACAGAACCGTGAATACACACATCGTATAAACCTAGTCATAGCAGAGACAGTAAAAGGTCAATAAGAGTACACCAACATATTGTCTTTACAGATTATTGTACTTTAATTTGTTCACCTTATCAGTCTGAAAATTACGATTACCTTAAAATATGATTAAAAACCAAGACTTTTAATGATTGTATTTTAAATCCCGGCATGCAAAAACCAGGAGAAAACGTCACGACCTACAGGAAGTTGTTAATATTTTTTCATTAATTATTGAATTTCTCCTTTATTGCTGCACATATAGCGATAAAACTTTGTGAATATATATATTATGTCATAATGAACATATTTAAACCATAAGTAAAAAATCGTGAATTTTCCCTTTAAGAAAACAAGTTTCCTTTACAGTTTTATCAAGCCTCAATTAAAAATTGTAGTTATTTCATGAATCAGTTAATTTGGATATGAAAGAATTATGTCTTTTAAAATGAAATTTGCACCTATTTCTTATGGTGCCAATATCAGCTAATTTTTGTATATTGTACTATAATATGAAGCATGTCAAGCACAATAAAAAAAAAGAAGACATGTTTGTGATACATTGAGGAAACAGAAACCCAAAGATACTAATAAACAAAAGACATCTAGAGGGCTACATTCAGTCTTCAACAAGTACCTGTTGTTGATGATGTCATACTTGTAATGGAATAATGGCACTTCGTTCCATCTCATTTACTCTGTTCAGGTGGGTGGTTTTCTCCAGGCACTCCGGCTTCCTCCACCAATAAAAACTGGCCGCCACAAAATAGCCTAAATGCTGTGCTTAAAAGTGGGGTTAAAACACCAAAAATTCAAAATTCAAATTCTGTTATGGTGGCATTCATATTGACGAATACAGTGTTGTTTTTTTGTAATTGTGAAATCTGAAACTTATATAAGTAAAAAAATAAACATTTGGTATTCAAGTTAATAAGTGCAACCCTTTAGTTTGTCAGAAGTATTCTATATTTAAACTAATGGAAATGATATCTGTATACATTCTTTCAAGACATTCATGTAGGTAAAATGCTAATTTTTTCTCCCCAATATTTTGATCTTTTCAATCCATATTCTGCATAGCCAACAACATTATAATGGAAATAAAGTTTTTTTGTTTTGTACAAAAGGTTGGCTGGGGATGAGACAGATTTTCTTTTGAAATAAAAAAAGTTCATCATGAAATAATACTTTTGACTTCAGAATGTAACGTCAATCTGTCAATTTATTCTACCATTGGGGAATGAGTTCTAGTTGGGTTTAGGTTTAATCAAATTAGTCTTGCTATTGTTGGAGAAAGAAGAAATATATATACATTAATTTACATGAAAATAGATTACTCTGTATCTTTTGAATCAGAAAATTGATATTAGATGTTTTTGCTGTGCTCTTTTATTATCTTGGAAATGATAACATGCTAGATGGTCGGAAAATGCATAAATTGCTTAGTTTACATAATCAGTTCTTAAAAAGGTTATATAAGATTGCTAGAATCTAATCTCATCTTTAATAGGATTAAAACTTATATGTTCAGAACTACAGAAATATCTAATAGCAAAAACAATTTTAAAATAATTTTTACAAATTTCAAATGAATACACATGCAATCCTTTAAAATAAAATAAAAAGTAGTCTTTGATTTTAAATGCCAGTATATATGTTACAGTGAATTTGTATAATCAGTGATTATGTTGAATCCATGAAATTTTCAGGGATTATATGATGATTTCATTCAATTAGAAAAAAGATGTGAAAAATGTAAATGTTGAAATAAGATTTAGAAAACACTTGATGTTTATTTGTTTTTAAAGTTTACCTGGTTCAAACAAACATATTGCCAGTTTCTTTGATTTGGCGATTGCTATACTTTCATTAATGGAACGCAAGTTCTTTCAACAATTGGTATTACATCTATAATGGGTAATTAGATTTTTTAAGCAAGTAAAAATGTTGAGTATCGTTTAAATTTGTGGTTAATAAATTCCTTGGCTTATTTTTTTGCATGAAAGCACCCTGAAATTTTTAGACATTAAAAGTAGATGAGAGGAAATTTCACAAAACATTAACCTTTATTCATACTAAAACTCATAAATTGTATTCTTTTTCTGAATTTTGTACATTCTATTTTTGAAATATTATTTTCCAAAGTTCATCTCTCATATAAAAGCAATGCGTTTTTAGGTATTTTGAAACATTTGAATTATGGGTTGTAATATGATATAAAGAAAACAAGGAAATGTCGTTTGATTGCCAATGATACAGCTATAACCCAGAAACAAAAGGACAATGATGATAGAAAAATAACTATTTGGCACTGTACTGCATTCGACAAACGTTTTCTTATGAATGACTAGAACCAAAGAATGCTAAAATAACAATCTTAATGGAATAAAAGCGTCTTCCTGTTTGACTTATATTTTCTTGCAGTAACTTGCTAATTTTTGTCGAGTCTGCGACTTTTTTCCCAGAAAAATTGATATAGGGATAGTGACCTAGTGGTAGGGGCGACGGCGGCGTTAGCTGATCACTTAAAAGCTTAATATTTTAGAAGTTGGGAGTCCTGGATGCTTCATATTTTGTATATAGAAGAAGAAGAAGTTTTTGTAATCTTATTATGAGGAATAAGATAACTATATTTGGTATTTGCGTACCTTGCAAGGTCCTCATGCAGTCATACAGTTTTCACTTGACCTCGACCTCATTCCATGGATCTGTTAACAAGGTTAAGTTTTGGTGGTCAAGTCCATATCAGTTACTTTAAGCAATAGGTCTAGTATACTTGGTGTATAGAATGATTGTAAGGTGTACATGTTCTACTGGCAGGTGTCATCTGACCTTGATCTCATTTTCATGGTTCAGTGGTCAATTTTTTGAGATTTGGTCTTTTTTTCTAACACTGTATGCAATAGGTCAATAATATTTGGTGTATGGAAATATTTTATGATGTGCATGTCAGTCTTACAGGTTTTATTTGACCTTGGTCTCATTTTTCACGGTTCATTGCTGGAGTGAGTAAACAAATTGTAAGACTTATTAGGCATAACATTTAGATAAAAAAATGATTCCATTTATTTTATTTCCAAATTAAAAGATTGTATCCTGTTGAGATGGTTTTTAATTGACTTTGTTGTAATAAAAAAAGAAACCAAAATTTTTTTTTTTTTAATTAATATAGTTTGACAACCTTTCAGACAATTTTAAAAATTTGTAGCTGAAGCCTTATTAAAACTGATACTTTTTATTTTTGTAATTCATATGTTCTTTTTTAACAACATTTTAATAAGAGTATACAGTTCTTGACATTCATAAAATTTTTTTTGGTTTCTTTGCTGTTAAGGTTATACCTCAGCTTTGAAAGTTTAAAGTTTACTGGAACACTATAGACCTGTGTTTTTATATTTCAAGTAAATGAAAAAGCGTTTTCTTTCTGTGATAGTTAATTATTTTTTTGAAATTTAGTGACAATTTTATGCATTTTATATTTTGAGCCAGACAAACTTTTAACATTGAAGTTGCCTTTAAATGAAAATATGTATTAAGAAATGAAGCTGCTTTTTAATTTAATACACTATGGAAAAGTTCCTATGTAAACATAAATTGATAAAATGTTGAGTTTCATGATTTGAGTGAATATGACTTGAGACAGGCACATATCAGAATGTGTGGAGTTAAACATGTTTGTAAGCGCCCAAACAACTCTGTGTCCTGGAACAGTGGTTTAACAACACAACATCAGAATAAACGGTAAAAACAGTTGGAAATGCATGGCTTATTAGATTGCCTGAAATTAGGCAACTTACTTAACAACACAAGTTCCGATCTAACTTGCAGTTACTTAAAGCAAGTTCAGAGCCAATAACATAAAGTAAATAGATCACAGACTTAAATATCAATCAGTACACATCCAACAGATTTAGTGATAAAATTTTAAAACTGTTTGATTGAGTTTTATTAAACTATTAATTATGTGACTTTTAAAAAAACACATTCTGCTACAAATAAGACTTTCAATCTAGTTGATAATTCACAGGTTACTGTAATATGCAATCAAGATACATTGTCTGTCTCACAGTATGGATAGAGCTTTGATTTCAAAAACCTATTTGAGCTGAAATTGATGAACAATACTCATAATTTTAGTGTACTCTGTACCAATATTCATACTCTGCTTAAAAAAAAGTGGGGTATACTGTTTTACCTCTGTCTGTCCTGTTCATCCGTCTGTCTGTCTGTCCATCTGTCCCATGAAAATGTTTTGTTGCATTTTTCTCAGGAACTACATTACAAGGATTTCTGAAATTTATATACAAGTCAGTGTAAAGCGTTTTCAGATTCATCTTCCTGTTTACCTTATACTTTAAGCAGGAGTATCATTAGTGAGCTGTAGCTCACAGATTCACTTGCTTCCTATGCTTTGCCTTCTTTAATTTTGTTCTTTGAAATTTTATGTTAAATAAGTCTCTTGGTGCATAGTTCAAGCCTATTACTAGTCAAAGGTACAAAATTTATTTGTCTATTGTAAAAGACAGAAAACAAATTTTATGTTGCAGTTTGAATTCATTTCATGGTGAAAAGATTCCCTATTGTCAGTTAAATAGAATAAAAATGCAGATATTGAAACCATAATTGTTCAGTTTGCAGTGGCTTTGCACTCAGGTAAATCCAAAGTAAAGTTACTCAAGTTACTTGAAGAGCACTATTTCATCAGTATTGATTTCAGTTCCAATCAAATTACGTACTTAAAAAAATCGTCTTCAAATCATCAACAGTATCAAAGAGCAATGCAAAGATTTATCTTAGATAATAATAGGTTGTTAATATATGACCTTTCCTTTGATTGATATAAAATAATCATACGGTCACAGACTTCATTTTTGATTTATTAGAAAAAACAGTAATTACTTGTAACTGATATATAGCAAACATACTAAGTGGGTGAACGTATTATTATTTTACATCATTAAAAAGGAAATTTATCAGCCAGCAACATATATCTTTAAGAAAAATCTTTGTACTGGAAAGGAGTTTTTAAGAGATAATTTTGACAAAGTTTTAATAAATTTTACATACTTTCAAACAAATGTTGAATTTTAGGAAATTGTAAATTTTTATATTTTGGGTAATAAAACATATGAAGTACATTTGAGCTGTGCCTGATAGAAATCAACCGTATGCAATTGCACATATACATGTATATGTAAAGAATTTGGAACAATCAATTACAAAAGAAAAGTCTTCTATGAGTTTTGTTCTATTTTTTAGGGTTCTTACAACAACGATCAATCCAATTAAATTGTACACAGTTACATACTATGGAAGAGATTTTTTTCGATCTGACAATTGGTTAACAAATGTATTGACATTCTTTTGCATAAGGTTGTTTTCTATTTAATGCAGCTCATTTGTTTTTGTTTTAGGAGAAAATCAAAATAAACAAACTTCCAAAATTGATACAATTTCTCAAATTTAAGCTAAATTAATAGAGACACTAATATCTTTAAAAAAAAAGGAATATATATAAAAAACAAAGAATGCTGAAATTGGAAATTTGAGCAGTCTATATTAGGAATTTGGAAATGCATACATGGAAAATTTTTGTGTTTAATGTTTTAATGTTTGTTCAAGTTGGTGGAATTTGATTGAGTTAATTTAACAATATTTTGTTTAAATTGGATATCCTTCAAATATTTATTACTTTGATATTCATTAGTATGTCTAACAAGCCTTTTTTTATCTGATATATGGTCCAATTTGTCTATCTAATTATTGGCATGTTTACCATTAATTTAAATGTTAAGTATGGTTGATATGTATGTCGGAAAGTCAGCGTGAACACTGAAAATTAGATGGTATAACAGGCAAAGACTGGTAATAGATTTTACAGTAAATAGGGAACCAACTTATGGGTTTCTATAATAATTGCCTCATTACTGTGAAACAGTGTCTGGGTCCCAATGACATCTATATGTTTTGTACATTACAGGCCTAGTGTTGCATTCAATTATTAAGCAGGAAGGTTGGATATCATTAAAAGGCTTTATCACTTAAGAAAACACATCATCAATTGCACTTCTATGGAAAAAATACAAAAATAATAAAATAATTTCTACAGTATATAAATCTAAACTCAATGATACAGAAGTTAGAGTATGGCTTCCTTATTATACCCCACACAAGGAAGTAATAATAAGGACATACTATGTAGATGTGCATATCGACTGGAAATTACGATTCAATTTTTTTTCTAGGAGTCACGACTTTTGAACTTATTTGCTTCAATATACTACTACAACAGTTTGTCATCGCAACTCCTCTGAAACCACACACCAGAATTTAATGAGACTTTTTTGATAATAAAGATGTAGATGTGCATATCGTCAGGAAATTAGTATACAATTTTGTTTCTAGGAGTTTTGTTACACCCCTCTGAACTTATTTGCCTCAATATACTACTACAACAGTTTGTCATCGCAACTCATCTCCCATCCCTAGATTTTCCATCATCTACCATGGAAAACTTCATGGAATTGCATGATTTTTTTTCCCATTGAATTCCATGGAGTATTCGAACATGGAAAAAAAAAGAGAAAAAAAGGAAATCATAATATTTCCATCTAAAACATTTTCCATTGAATTCCATGAAAATATTTTCCATGATGTTTCTTTTTCCATGGAACTCCATGGAAATATTTCCATAATTTCTCTTTAAAATGCATGGATTGCTCAAATTTACCTTTTTGCAATACACCCTTTTTAACGTATCTGTAATAATAAACAGAAAAAAACTAGGTGCCATGCTTTTTTAGCTCACCTGGCCCGAAGGGCCAAGTGAGCTTTTCTCATCACTTGGCGTCCGGCGTCCGGCGTCGTCCGTCGGCGTCCGTCGGCGTCCGTCGTCGTCCGTCGTCCTGCGTCCGTCGTCGTTAACTTTTACAAAAATCTTCTCCTCTGAAACTGCTGGGCCAAATTAATCCAAACTTGGCCACAATCATCATTGGGGTATCTAGTTTAAAAATTGTGTCCGGTGACCCCGCCAACTAACCAAGATGGCCGCCACGGCTAAAAATAGAACATAGGGGTAAAATGCAGTTTTTGGCTTATAACTAAAAAACCAAAGCATTTAGAGCAAATCTGACGTGGGGTAAAAATGTTCATCAGGTCAAGATCTAACTGCCCTGAAATTTTCAGATGAATCGGACAACCTGTTGTTGGGTTGCTGCCCCTGAATTGGTAATTTTAGGGAAATTTTGCTGTTTTTTGTTATTATCTTGAATATTATTATAGATAGAGATAAACTGTAAACAGCAATAATGTTCAGCAAAGTAAAATCTACAAATAAGTCAACATAACCAAAATGGTCAGTTGACCACTTTAGGAGTTATTGTCCTTTATAGTCAATTTTTAACCATTTTTCTTAAATCTTGGTAATCTTTTACAAAAATCTTCTCCTCTGAAACTACCAGGCCAAATTTAAACAAACTTGGCCGCCATCATCATTGGGGTATCTAGTTTAAAAATTGTGTCCGATGACCCCGCCAACCAACAAAGATGGCCGCCATGGCTAAAAATAGAACATAGGGGTAAAATGCAGTTTTTTGCTTATAACTCAAAAACCAAAGCATTTAGAGCAAATCTAACAGGGAGTAACATTGTTAATCAGGTCAAGATCTATTTGCCATGAAATTTTCAGATGGATTGGACAAACTGCTGTTAGGTTGCTGCCCCTGAATTAGTCATTTTAAGGAAATTTTGCCGTTTTTTGTTATTATCTTGAATATTATTATAGATAGAGATAAACTGTAAAGGGAAACAATGTACAGCAAAGTAACACCTAAAAATAAGTCAACATGACCTAAATGGTCAATTGACCCCATTAGGAGTTATTGCCCTTTATAGTCAATTTTTAACAATTTTCATAAAATTTGTAAATTTTAACTAACATTTTCCACTGAAGCTCTTAGGCCAAGTTCAATACAGATAGAATGATTGTAAGCAGCAATAATGTTCAGTAAAGTAAGATATACAAACACATCACCATCACCAAAACACAATTTTGTCATGAATTCAAATGCGTCCTTTGTTTAATATTCACATAGACCAAGGTGAGCGACACAGGCTCTTTGGAGCCTCTAGTTTCAATTTGGTAAGGTCTTATGAGGGTTGCACTGGTCAGTAATAAGAAATAAAACTCAACCATCATTTTAACCTTTAATGCAAATTCATTTGATGTATTATGATAAATACAATAAACAAGCAAAAACTTTCAAAATTGGTATATGTTTGCACTGCCTTTATAACAAGAAATTATGTGAGCGCGCTCACTTAAAATATAGGTTCCTTAATTTATTACTTGTTAAAGGCACAAGGACATAAATGTCAATGACTTGATGAGATTATAGTGAATAAAAACCCAGCTGACTGAGTTCAATATTTATGTTGACCATTATTCACATCACATGGGTGTCACTGAAGATAGTAATTTTAAGTTAAGAAAAATGACTTCAAAGTTTCAAAAACAAAAAACTATTAAAACAAACAACAGTATACAAAATATGACATAGAAAACTAAAAACTGAGCAACATGACCCCCTCCAAAAGAGAAGTTGATCTTAGCTGTCTAGAAGAGTAAGCATATTTTACTCCACACATGGCACCCATTAATGATTATGTCACTCATGTAAAGGAACAGACCTGTTTATAATAAAATTGAGAATGGAAATGGTTGTGTCAAAGACATAAAACCCAACCAAAGTAGAAAACAGCTGTATGCCACCAATAGGCCTTCAACACAATGAGAAAATTCCTCACCGGGAGGTGTTCTAGCTTAAGCTGGCCCCTTAACAAAATTTGTGCTAGTTCAGTGAAAATGGACATCACGCCAAAACATATGAATGAACTAAAATTAAAAAACAAACAAGTATATAGTTAGACTGTTGGTTTTCCCTTTTGAATGGTTTTACATTACTAATTTTTGGGTCCCTTTATAGCTTGCTGTGCAGTGTGAGCCAAGGCTCCGTGTTCAATACCTTGACCTATAATGGTTTACTTTTATAAATTGTTATTTAAATGGAGAGTTGTCTCAATGGCACTCATACCACATCTTCCTTATATCTAAGATTAACAAAGGCCAGAGTCTAAATTGGTAGATCATTTGGGGAAAAGGAGGACTGAATTGTTATTAATTACTGGAAGAAGGTTATAATATGCATCAGAAATTACGAATGTTACCAGTGTTTTGGGTTATGTAGATAACTTTGTACTGGTTTTGTGTCTCTCTGACCTCTAAACTTCCTTTCCAATCCATAACTTTGTTAGTACTTGAAAAGGTTAGTGGCTATGGGGCTCTTTTCACAACAACTCTTTCCTCATTTCTCAATTTCAAATGAAATGGAAGATAATTTGTTAACGAAAAAGCTATTCATATTTAATTCTATCAGCTAAAATAGAACATTATTTGTCAAAAAAATAATCTTTTTGTGAAATCAGATACTAATTGGTTAGCAGTTTCATTCTTTTCACACTAAAGTTCAATGTAACCTTCAAATTGCAGCTGCTACCAACTCTCTATTTTTAGGTCAGGGAATTCCCTCAGGTTTAATTTCTGTTGATTAGTATATTCCTTATGGACTTAATTGTTATGAACATTTCTGTGTTTTACAGGTTTTAAGAGAGAGGTTTGGTGTAAAGTGTTTCCTTGGTCTTACAGCAACTGCCACATTGTCAACAGCCGCAGATGTTGCAAAGCATCTTGGGATTGATAATATAGAAGAAGCTGTTGTTCGTGGTCCGCCAGTCCCTAAAAATCTATTTCTGTCTGTTTCTAGAGATGAAAATAGAGATGAGGTATGATATATTCTGACGTTCTCAAAGTTGACACATTTAACAGATAGAGAATAAAAAAGAACAGGATAGATATAAAAAGAGAAGATGTGGTATGATTGCCAATGAGACAATATACTCTCCACAAGAGACCAAAATGACACAGAAATTAACCACTATAGGTCACTGTACAGCCTTCAACAATGAGTAAAGCCCATATCTCAATAAAAGGCCCTGAAATGACAATGGAAAACAATTCAAACGAGAAAAGCTAAAGGCCTTATTTATGTACACACAAGTCCTTGAAATACTGACATATCACATAATCACAGATCATAAAACACAAATTTTATAACTATGTATATATGTGCTTTCTGTAAAGTTTTTCCCCTGTACTTATACCTATAGATCTTGCATAAGGTCAGTTTTCTCTGTTCTCAAGGGTGACTTTTATGTATAGGTTTAATTGTAATTTATAACTAAAATTAAAGGAAAATTGAGCTTCTTCAATTGATAAGGTTCAAACAAAACTGGTGATATTTTTTACCCAACAAGCATCTCTTAGTTTGAGTTAATTAAGTCAGATTGCCTTGATTGTAAGTGACAAATGCTTAATGCAGCAAATCCATTTAGGGAAAGCAAGATAATAAATTAGTTATACCAATCTTACTGTCTTAAATAAAGATACACAAGTGAGAGTCTATTTCTGTGATTGAAATAATTGTTTCTCAATAGTGAAAAAACATCCATTTCTCTAATTATATATAAAGTGTGTCCACTTTAACATTGAATTACTGAATATTATTGTCAGAAACCTTTTATTGGTGTGATGTATACAAGACTTTATATAGTGATTTCTTTAATTCCAATGTTGTTTACAAGTAAGAAAATAAATAGAACAAAATACTAAATTATGGAGTGTTAAAGCTTTAGATAGTGATACTTGGATTTTTGGTTCATCTAGGGGATTCAGATACTGTATACCATCTTATCTTTGAGACTTTCGCCAATAGAAAAATAGTCCATACTTAGCATGCATTTTAAGGTCTTCTTTTAATTTCTCATTTTCAAAAGTTGACTTATTGTGCCACACTTGTATATATTTGACTCTTTCAAGGGATACTTCATCTGCTGATGATATACAATTTACATTCACATTATTTTTTCTTGCTCGCGAAAATAAGTTGGTTTACAGAAATCCTGATTTGTTTATATCTAAATATCAAAACATGAAGTTGTGCACCTTCTTATTTTTATTTTTCATTTTTGTTTGAATTGAATTTTAGGGTTTCCCATTATCAAACAAGGAAAATATGTGGCAGTCTTGTCTCTCTATGAAGACTTATAATCAAGTTTTTAATGAAAATGAAGTTAGAAATAGACTCCTAGGATAAATTTAAATGTCAAACTTCAGACATGAGACAAAATTATTGAAATCCTTGACTATTTTGACAGTCTTCTTAACATTAGTTTTATATGATTTTTCTGAACTGTTTAATAAAAAAGGTCACTGACCAGTTTTACATATGTAGGAATAAAAAACTTAAATCAAATAGTTTGGGGGTGGGGGGGGGGGGGGGGGGGGGGGTCAACATTACTGCAAGTTTTGTTAATCTAAAATCAATTTTACATATATCCCTATTGGTCAACCAATTTTTCCCAAATTAAGTTAAAAGGGGGGGGGTCAGTGAATAAACTATGTGAATTAAGTTTTTTATCCTTCATTGAACTTTTGATGCCATCCCTAAAGTCAATATTATTTTTTAATGATGAGATCAGTTATAAGTTCAAAATTAAAAGTACAATTTAGGGGTGATATTTGAACTTCACGTGTTCTATGAAATGATTGTAAGATGTATATATATATATTCTAACAGGCACCACTTGACCTTGTCCTTTTTCTATGGTTAAAGTATATCCCATCTGATGACTGGTGAGTTTGAATCCCTCATATTGTAGGTGAACTCTACTCCAATCTTAATTGACTAGGATTGTTAGTTTTCCTACAGAAGTCGATGTATCTCTCCCTGCACTTTGGCTTCCTTCACCAATAAACACTGAACACCACAAAATAACGTTGGAAGTGGCGTTAAACACCAATCATTCAATCAATTAACCTTTTACTGATGTATGCATTCCACTTGTCGCCCTGTCTTAAGTCTGTTTTTGTCCCTCTGTCTATCATGTCTATGTTAAACTCATTTGTCCAAATTTTTCTCTGCTCCTTCATTATTGATGGATCTTTTTAATGATGAGTTGTGCTATCAAATAAATTTTCAGATATGTCAGAGTGTCATTTCTTATATGACAATTATTTGTCAAACTTTTATTCAACCTTCTGAGAAAGAAATTGTTTATTACCGATTTGTCAGCTGCATTAAGGAATGATTTGATATTTGGTTTGAAATTGCATAAATTTTGCCTTGTAAGTGAGTTTCATATCTGCAGGGGAGTGACTATTTGTTTGATCATACTTTGATTGTTTGTGCTCACTGAGCATGAAATTTGTCATCAATGTCTAATCACTGGTGGGGGTATACTTTGCACGACATCGTCTACAACTTGTTGGTTAATATCAAAATAAGAAGATGTAGTATGATTGCCAATAAGACAACTCTCCATCAGAGACCAAATGACACAGACATAAGCAACAGTTAATTTGAATTATTTGTCACCAAAATGTCAAGATAATTATACAGGTTGGCCAACTTTACACAACCTAGTTCTAATAGGCATGTGTAGTTCAATTTGTCATGGTTTAAAATATGTCTGAAATATTTGCCACTGGAATTTAGACAAAAAAATAATATCTTTGTAATTTTTTTAAAAGAGAAAAATGACCAATGACAATTCACTATCATATGATGGAAAAGAAAAGTATATCTTGTCAATGTTATCATCTGTATTGATCTGTCAAGCAACAGATGTATTGATATACCTTTTTAGCTCACCTGGCCCACAGGGCACATTTTGGCACACTAACTTAAGTTTGTCTCATTCAAATGAATTGGAACTCACACACAATGCTGAGAACCACAACATGCAGATAGCTTACAAATTTTAGTTATGAATCATTTTCTATTCTGAAGTTTTGCTCTTTTTTTTTAAATTGAAGATTGCAAAGGCTGAGTGGTGAGATTAATGTCCTCAGACACATTTTTTTTTCATTAAAAAAGCAAACTAATTAAAGGCAACAGTAGTATACTGCTGTTCGAAACTCATAAATAGATATAAAAGAACAAATCCAGGTTACAAACTAAAACTGAGGGAAACACATTAAATATAAGGGAGAACAACGACACAACAGAAACACAACATTAAAATGTAACACACACAGAAATGTACTAAGCATTAGACAAAATAACTACTGTGGATTCATTATTATTCGTTGGATACCAATTTTCGTGGATTTGGTGGATACAGGAGAACCACGAATTCAAATGTTCAACTAATAACAAATTTTCTAATGGAATGACTGTAGACTTTGCCAAAACCACCAAATTAGATATCCACGAATATGTAATTTTTCCTCAAACCACGAAAATTGGTACCCACGAAAATAAATGAATCGACAGTATTCTAAAGCTTGCATTTTTTTCATTTTTGAAAGTTGTTTTTTTGTAGTCATTGATAGGATTGTTACAAGGTGACAGATTTTCAAATTGTGAATCTATTATTCTGTACTGCACTAGACGTGATACCACAGAAAGACTAGCAACACTCATTCGTACAAGTCTTCAGGATCAGAAGGGAGAGAACTGGACTGGAGATCGTACAAAAAGAAAAGGTAAGGAATGCAATAAAAGGATACTTCTCCACCATCACTTATTAAGTTCATGACAATGATTTCTCCACCATCACTTATTAAATTCATGACAATGATTTCTCCACCATAACTTATTAAGTTCATGACAATGATTTCTCCACCATCACTTATTAAGTTCATGACAATGATTTCTTCACCATCACTTATTAAGTTCATGACAATGATTTCTCCACCATCACTTATTAAATTCATGACAATGATTTCTCCACCATAACTTATTAAGTTCATGACAATGATTTCTCCACCATCACTTATTAAGTTCATGACAATGATTTCTTCACCATCACTTATTAAATTCATGACAATGATTTCTCCACCATAACTTATTAAGTTCATGACAATGATTTCTCTACCATCACTTATTAAGTTCATGACAATGATTTCTCCACCATCACTTATTAAGTTAATGACAATGATTTCTCCACCATCACTTATTAAGTTAATGACAATGATTTCTCTACCATCACTTATTAAATTCATGACATTGATTCACATTTAAATGACTTACTGTTTCCAATGAAATTTGAGAATGGAAATAGGGAGAGTATCATAGAGACAACAACCTTACCAAAGAGTAGAAAACAACAAAAGGCCCCTAATAAGTCTTCAATAAATGCTTTTAATAAACCCTGATATGTAACCTTAGGACTAGTTCGGACCATAATGAGGACACTGCAATGACATTATGGCAGCAGTTATGAAAATTTATTTTAGTAATACCTTCATAAACTATTTTAAGGAAAAAATTTAGGATTTTCTTTTACAAAACAATCTTATGTAAATTCTGCTAAGATGTTCTTCAAAAACGCACATGCCGCACATGCCATTTCACAACTTGCTAATTGTTTTAGCATTTATCATTACTTAAATGTAGTAATTTCTGTAACATCTATTATAAACTATCATTTCCTGATATAATTTACCATCATTACCTGTTAGGTGTACTAGCTTTTGATTCTATTAGTATATACTGTCCATTACTGTTACTTGTTTGTATTCACAATGAAGAATTAAAAGAGCAGTTTGTTAGGATTGATATTCTTTATAAGACAAATTAGTTAAATAGCATGAGCCTGATTAATCCTGCCAATTTTAAACAAAGATGAACTTTTAAAGTCTGTATATATCACTAAGGTTAATAAGCTTTTGGAAATTGGAGTGCTAAATAGTGCATTATTTAATGCAGCTGCACTTTCAACACCCTCATTAAGTAAGGATGTAATAGTGCATACTTATTTAAAAGGATTCATTCAAATACAGATATAATTGGGTTTTTTTAATGAACAAAAAGTGTTCTTGTGTTCTTCTATTTTGAGAGAGGACCTCTGTGGAGGAGTGATGTAAATAGTCAACTTCTGTATCACTATCCAGTCAACATTGAGTTTGTGATTTGGAATCCCATACAGGGCAGGTGCACTGGACTCCAATCTTATCTGACTTATCCTGTCCAAGGTTGTGGGTTCTCTCTAAGGACTCTGGATCCCCCCCCCCCCCCCCCCCCCCCCAATAAAATCTGACTGCCTCAAAATATCACAATTGTGTTCAAAGTGGCGTTTAAAACCTATTAATCAATCAATCTATTATAATTACATTCCGTGTATGTTTCATTATAATACATTATTTTAATTGGCTAACAGCAATCTGGCATCAATCTAAAATTGACTCTCATTCGAAAATGAAATGTAACATTCACGCTGACATGAGTTTCCGCAATAAAGTGCACAGATAAAATAAAAGGATTACTTGATAGATATCATGTCTGCGTTCAATGATTTTACACCACAATAAATTTACAAATAGAGTCATTCAATTCTTCAATACACCTTATCGCTATTTGTCCGCCATTACTAGAAATCAGACAGGTTCCTGTAAAATTTTGATGTCATAAAACAAAATATCTGACACCACAATGGTAAAGTGATTGTTGTTTGCATCAAGAGTTCAAGCGGCTGGGTCAGCCGGATTAGCGATAAGGTGTATGAGAAAAAGGGTCATCACTCTTTTTAACATCCCTTGCCTATACAAAATTT
Source organism: Mytilus trossulus (assembly GCF_036588685.1). Lineage (NCBI taxonomy): Eukaryota > Metazoa > Mollusca > Bivalvia > Mytilida > Mytilidae > Mytilus > Mytilus trossulus. Next base: position 7,339,922 of record NC_086378.1, read on the forward strand.
ATATGAATTAAGAGTAAATTTTGATAGTGCTTTCTTCTTTTGTTTCCGTCTTGTACAGAAAAATGTGATGCAGCCTTGTACTACTATTTGTTGTTAATTATCAAAGTGCAGATCTGCTACTACTTTCTACCAGAGGGCAAACACTACTTTTGCTATTGACAAGGATTT